>NW_028297098.1:26694384-26923124 GCF_055798465.1 Pogonomyrmex barbatus
TACGTCAAAATAGGTTGTAATTGTAATCGTAATTAAATAATTGTTCAAAACTGATATTGCAGAGTAGTTACATTGGATCGATATGTTATTTAATTAACTGGTATGAATTATCGCCAAGATCAGCTCGCGATCTTTTGTTGATACTAGCGATGTCCAGTCATCCTATAAAAATCAGTGCTGGTAGAATGGTAGATTTATCACTAACGACCTTCGGAAATGTGAGATATTCTATATATTTATGCAATATCCCAGTCTATTTCAATATTTGAAAAATATTCAAAATTTTAAACTTGTAAGACGGACATTATACAGAAAATGAATGAATATTTCTATGATTGTATAATATTCATATTAATAGTGTTAAATAATGGATTATAAAAAATTATAAAAAAAAAACCAAATTATTGAAGTAGAAAGAATATATTATTTGTGTTTGTTAATATGTTTTTTTAGGTAATGAAAACTAGCGTGGCGTATTTGAGCTTCCTACGAACGTTAGTAATATAAATATAATTGAAATATATTATGTAAGATTTAACAAAAAAAATTATTTTAATTTAGCTTACCAGTTCAACGTAGAATGAATGTAATGTACATACAAAATAATATTATTCACAAAATAAAACGTTTATATTATATATTTGCACATCTTTGCATCTTCGCACTTTTCTTATCCTGCTAACTGTTGCCGCTAAATTATTCCTATATCATCAAATAATTATTTGTTTAATTCTCATATGGTAATAAACAATCCAACTTTAATAAAACAGAACAGAAGTATTTAAATTTTGTATAATTTTCTTAGTTTTGTTTTTGACTTTTCTGATATCTTCAATATTCAAACACAGATAAATAAAATTTAAATGAAATGACAGAAGTCCCTTTTCAAACTAGAACTAACAAGTCGTAAAGTACGCACTGTGCACGACTGCTCTCCTGTCGCACACACACGATCTGTCAGACTATCAACAGACGAAAGGATGACCGCAACACGAGCGCAAGCGCATGTCCGGCGACTTCGCAATCAATGCCGCGCGTTCACCTCGTGCAGTCTTGAGCGGAATCTGTCATCGCGAACATGGAAAACTCACAGAACGAACATACGATATCGCCGAACATCAATTATCAACGTGACATACAATATATCTTCAAACCGGGTAACTGGGTCCTCGGCTCGATCGGCATCTGGCCTCTCGCGATCCGCGGAATCGGTCGACACGCATCTAAAATCGCGATCCTGCTGTGTAATTTTGCGTTAATTTTCGCGATAGTGCCCTCCGTTCTACACATGATCTATGATCAGAAGGACCTCAACATAAGGCTGAAGCTCTTTGGTCTGCTGGGTTTCTGCAGCACTGCATTGATGAAGTATTGCGTCCTCACGATGCGTCGACCCAAGATAATGCGCTGCATCGAACATGTGAAAAATGATTGGTGGCAGGTCAGTTAATACATAAAATGTGATGTGAAATCGACAAAAAAAGTTTAGCAATATAGTGATAACAAATAATGGTTTATTTCTTCTATTTAGTGACGCAAAAAGTCAAATACAACGATTGATTTTTTAAGTGAATACTTTTGAACAATTATTACAATCTTCGTCAATTATTTTATGTTCTAGCATATAATTTTTACCGCTTGCTTACAGAATTAACAAATTGAGCATTGAAATTCAGCGTCGCAATAAATGCGTTAATATTGCGAAAGCAGAGATGTGATTTTCTTTAATTAAAACTATTATTGCGATCAGATTTAAATCCACATTTTATCTAACGACAAAATTTAAATTTAATTTCATAGCCAGCGTATATGTTTTCTGAATATATTTGCAAAATGTATTAAAGTACATCTTACATATCTAATGTGTTTCCCGAATAACAGAATATTTTTTCCGAAAATTCTACGTTACAATTTTGACAATAAGTATATAGTAATCATTTTATTGCTCATCTCTTTTAATAAATATGCTTGCAAAATTGTAACAGGTAAAATTCAACTCTGATCGTGAAATGATGCTGAAGTATGCCACTACAGGACGTAGATTGTCTATGATCAGCGTAACTTCCATGTATCTCGCTGGATTCATTTTTCACACGATTCTGCCGTTTTGCACCGAGCATAAGATCGGCAACCAAACTATTAGACCGCTCGTGTATCCACCATATAGTAAGTTTTTTAATACCCAAACGAGTCCGGTATACGAAATGGTGTATCTGGCTCACTGCCTGTGCGGATACACCATGTATTCAGTGACAGCCGGATCGTGCGGATTGGCAGCAATATTCGCCACTCACGCGTGTGGCCAAATCCAGGTGATAGAATCTCGACTTGAGGATCTTCCGCGTGGCAAAAACTTCGAACAATTTGTGGATGTTAATCAACGAATCGCTCACATCGTGAAAAGTCATGTTCGAATATTGAGGTAACATAATTATATACATAAAATTAATTTTCACATTTTCATAATTTCAATATAATTATTAGAGTTTTAACTTTACTCTCAAAAGAACTTTAAAATTCTTCATACATTTTAAAAGGTATGGCTTAAATATAAAATCCTGATGAGAGTGCCTTAATTTCGTATTATACAAAAATTAATTAATAATTTTTTTACAAAATTAATAATTTTTTTTACTCTAACCAATAGCAATTTGAATTGTGATATTTTTCGACAGTATTCAGAGATTCTTTAAAATTATTGAAAAATACTAAATTCGCGAAAAAAATGTTATTCATAAAATTTTAATTTTTCATATTCACATGCATTTTCACGTACATTTTACATTTCAAAAATTTTAATATAATTTAGACAACAGATAGAGTTGAGAGCTTTTATCTAAAAAGAGGTCTGTTATAGAGGAAACATTTTTAAATTCATACAGAAAATATTTTGACTCATTAGCACATATGACGATTATTTTGAGTAAAAAATTTTTATTATATAATATATAATTTTTCTCACGTGTTGGACATCGTACAAAAAGCTGGTAAATGCAACAGGTACGTCCAACGAATTTGCAATTTTAGTGGGCGGAGCAATTGCATGCTTATAGATCATGCGCAAACTATGAGCATGCGCTATTACATCCTCGACATATATATTTATATTTCTACTACATATAACCAAATCTAAATCAAACAAGCGAGCACAAACAAATATATGAACAAGCATCTTATTACAATATGAATTTATATTACAACATCGTGCATTAAGAGTAAGTTGTTTATTCGTGTTTGTACTCACTCGCTTTCTAGACCAGGATCAATATAACTTTGTAATAAAAAAAAATCCTTTTTAATTCTTTTTAAATAAAATTCTTTATATGAACACCCCTTCTGTCCAAATTATTATTATAAATATAATAATAGTAGAATAAAAAAAACCTATTTTAATCTTCATTATATTTGTGTAGTGATCTAAAAATAATGAAAATGAAATCCATAAAAGTCGATTTCTCATGTATAAGTTTAACAGCAGTTTATTTCAGATTTTCTGCCGCCGTACAAGAAGTTCTACAGGAAGTATGTTTATTGGAATTTGCCAGTTCTATATTCACAATGTGCTTGCCTGAATATTATTGCATAGTGGTGCGTTCTAATATATATTTAAAAAAAAGAAAGCTAATTTCGTTAAAAAAAAAATGAATAACATTTGTTACTTATAATCTTTAATAGGACTGGCAAGATAGCGATGCAGTGGGACTAACGACTTATTTTTTATTGTTTATTTCATTCTGTTTCAATATGTATATATTATGTTATATTGGGGAGCAGTTGGTGCAAAAGGTAGATTATTTAATCCAAAACATGTAAACACTTAATTTTGTAACAACATAATTATTGGATCTTTGAGTAAAATAAAATATTGATAAAATTCAGAATAAGTCGAACATTTTTTATGGATTTAACATTTCAGAGTAGTCAGATTGGGACAAAGTGCTTTATGACCACTTGGTATCAATTGCCGGCAAAGTCAATTCGCGGTCTAGTTTTACTGATCGCAATGAGCAACCATCCTATAAAGTTTAGCGCTGGTAGAATGATAGATTTATCATTGGCGACATTTGGAAATGTAAGGAATTGTATAGAGCGTTTCCTTGAAATTAAATTGATGGCAAAAAATATAGAAGAATTAAATAATAATCAGTATCGAAAAATTATTTACAAAGAAGCGCTTTCATTTTCTTTGTGTAGATCCCTCATAAAAGATTGTGGATAATAAACTAAATTAAAATAAACTAAACTAAATTAAAAAAAGTTATTATGTATTATTCTAATGTGACTTTTTATTTAGGTACTCAAAACAAGTCTGGCGTACTTAAGTTTTCTTCGAACATTAGTGGTGTAAATATAATAGGAATGTTATGGCAAATCTATAAACAAATAATGTCAAATGTAATGTCTCTTTCAGATTATAGAATCCGTTTAAATCAAATGTGAGTATTTCAGTAAAACAATTAATTTTTAATTAATTTTTGCGAAATATTTACTAGAAAAAAATGAATAATTTTTTTATCCTCCTTTTTCTCGAGAAAAATATAAATTTTATCGCAATTTAAAAATCGATTAGACAAGCGATATTCTAAATATAATATAGTATTGTTTTTATATATTTATACATAATTATTTAAAAAATAAGGAGAACATAAAAATATTAAAAAAAATATAATATCTAAAACGACTTAATAATATTTTTGTAATGCTAAAATAATTGTTTTATGTCTATCCAATAGGAGTCACATCATAAAATGAAGAGCTGTCAGGTGACTAATGATCATTTTCACTGATTGATGGTTAAATTATTACTGTCAGGCAGGCAGTAAATGAGTAGAGCTTTTCATAAATAACATGATGAAAATGTGATTAATATTTCCAATTAAAGAATACAATAACTTGTTAATTAAATAATTATTGTGAGTGTCTGTATAGAGTACGAATATATGAATGAATGAATTCTCTCGCAGCTATTCTTTTAATTTAGTCTAACTTATCTATATTGCGAATTTCTCGTATAACGAAGATCTACATAAGAATTTTATAATATGCGATCTTACATTCGTGTCTTTAAAATAAATTGTCTGTATATACTAATAATGTAACGAAAATTAATCAGACGTCACTTAACAATATAATATATAATTCACAACAAAATATTTTCCAATAGAAATTGCATATATTTTGTAAAAAAATCTTAAATGCTTTTTTTAGTACAATCATAATTCCTTTCTTATTCATTTATCACACAAATTTTATACTAAATTTATATTACTATTATTATTTTTTTACATTTAATTTAATTTTTTATTAATTTTATATTAAATTTTATATTAACTTTATATTATTATCTAATTGTATTAGGACATGAGCACATTAACAAATTACATGAAGACCATGTTGTATATCGCAAAAAGATGTGCGAAAAAAATAATTGACGGCATTTCTGTGGAGTGCTTTAAACTTTCATTTTCAACATTCAAAGAATTATGATAGAAAAAAAATTTGTTTTTCTTAAAACACTTCCCTGCAAGAAATGCGTTTTTATGTGCGTATTCCGGAACAAGTACTTCACTGCAATGATAATCGCGCACAGACTATGGGTTGTGAGTATATGTGCAGACAGAAGAATGACCGCAACACACGGAGCGCAAGCGCATGTCCGACACTTTGCAATCAATGTCGTGCATCTATCTCGTGCAGTCTTCAGTGGAATCTCTCATCGCGAACATGGAAAACTCACACGAGGAACATACGATATCACCGAATATCAATTATCAGCGGGACATACAATACATCTTCAAACCGGGTAACTGGATTCTCGGCTCGATCGGCATCTGGCCTCTCACGATCCGCGGAATCGGTCGACACGCATCTAAGATCGCGATCCTGCTGTGTAATTTTGCATTAATTTTCGCGATAGTACCCTGCTTTCTAAACATGATCTATGATCAGAAGGATCTCAATATAAAGCTCAAGCTCTTTGGAGTTCTGGGTTTTTGTAGCATTACACTGATGAAGTACTGCGTTCTTACGATATATCGGCCAAAGATATCGCGCTGCATCGAACATGTGAAGAGTGATTGGTGGCAGGTCAGTGTCATCGATACATAAAATGCGACGTGGAATCGACAAAAAACATTTATCAGCATAATGATCACAAGTGACATTTTTTTCTTCTATTTTGCGATGCGAAAAATCAAGCGCGACGATGTTGACTTTTTAACTAAATATTTTTGAACAGTTAATTAAAAATCTCATTTATTTTATATTCTTAGCATTTAATTTTTATTGCAGTGCTTATATGATTACTACAAATCGAAATTCAGAATTGCAATAAAATATCAATGTTGCAAAATCAGAAATACGATTTTCTTTAATTAAAACTGTTATTGCAACCATTATTTTAAATTCGGATTTTACGAATCACATCGACGAGATTTATATTTAATTACACTTATTGTGCGAGTGCCCGTCGCGAACGTGACATTTTGTGTGTTTTTTTCATATTAATAAAACATATTGGAGTCAAGATTAAAGTACATTTATAATGCTTTTTAGAATTAATTTTGTTTTGTAATTTTGACAATAAATACATATTAAGAATTTTATCACTCATTTTCTTTAATAAAAATGTTTAGAATATTGTGACAGGTAAAATTCAGTTCTGATCGTGAAATGATGCTGAAGTATGCCACCACCGGTCGTACATTGTCTATGATCAGCGCGACCTCCATGTGTCTCCCTGAGGTCATTTATCATACAATTCTGCCGTTTTGCACCGAGCATAAGATCGGTAATCAAACCATTAGACCGCTGGTGTATCCGACATATAGTAAGTTTTTTAACACCCAAGTGAGTCCGGTATACGAAATAGTGTACTTGGCTCACTGTATGTGCGGATACACCATATATTCAGTGACGGCCGGAACGTGCGGATTGGCAGCAATATTGGCCACTCACGCGTGTGGCCAAATCCAGGTGGTAATATCTCGACTTGAGGATCTTTCGCGCGGCAAAAATTTCGAGCAATTGTTGGATGTTAATCAACGAATCGCTCACATCGTAAAAAGTCATGTTCGAATATTGAGGTAATACAGTTATATATATTTCTGTGAAATTAATTCTTATATTTTCAAAAATTCAATGTAATTAATAGAGTTTTTATTCGCTTTAAAATATATATTTAAATATATTAAAAATTCTTGATATTGTATTGTAGAAAGAAAGTATTGATACGTATAAATCTCTGAGAATAAAGATAAATGTTTCAATCTTATGTTTATGTTTGTATTATATAAATAATATATAATTGTATAAAAATGTTTTCAAAGTTTGCGAAAAAAGTTATTCATAACATTTTAATTTTTATCTTCGTATTCACAATCATATTATATACATTATTATATCCACTTCTTTTTTAGAATTTCGATAGTAGACATAATTGATACAGTGCATTACATTGAATTGATTATAATTGACAAAATTCGAGCTTTTCTTTAAAAAAAAAAAAAAAAAAAAAAACTTAATGTTTTTGTCATAGAAAAAATATTTTCAAACAGAACACTCATACAGAAAAAGTTGTGATTATTAGAAACAATTAGAACTCAAAACAATTTTTTCGAATAAAAAAATTTGCATTACACATAATATATATCAGCTTTATCACTTGTTGCACAGCATTCAAAAGACTGGTAAATGCAACAGGTGCGTCTTGCAAACCAACACATTACATTCCAATGGGCGGTACAATTGCATACTTGTAGATCATGCGCAAATTATGAATACGCGATATTATAAGCTCAACGTATATCTACTTTTCTACTGTGTATAATCTAATCGATTTAAACTGTGCAAACCAGCACGAACAAACATCTTATTACAATATAGAGTTGCATTATCAGTATAATATAGTTTATACTCAAAGCAAGTCATTTTTCGTGTTTGTAATCACTTATCCATTTTGTTAGAACCCTTAATTAACTTTAATAAAAAGAAAAAAAATGTTTCTCAATATTTATTAAATACTATTGCAAATTCTCCTTCCGCCAAAGTTATTAAGGAATAATAATTTTTCTATAATATTTTCGATATATTTGTAATAATCTAATAAAAAATAAAATGGTTCATAAAAGTTCTCATGTACAAGTAACAACAGTTTATTTCAGATTTTCTACCGCCGTAGAAGAACTTCTACAGGAAGTATGTTTATTGGAATTCGCCAGTTCCATATTCACGATGTGTTTGCCTGAATATTACTGTATAGTGGTGCGCTCTAATATATATTTAAAAAAAAAAGCTAATCTCTTTTAGAAAAAATAAATACAATTACATATATATCACTTATTAATTTTTAGGATTGGCAAAATAGCGATGCAGTGGGACTAACGACTTATTTTCTGCTTTTCATTTCGTTCTGCTTCAACATGTATATATTATGTTATATCGGTGAGCAGCTTGTGGAGAAGGTAGATTTATCTAAATATTTCAATTTTGTAACGATTGATTGAGCTTCGAAGAAAGCTGTAATAAGAAATAAATAAAATTTAGGATAGTTCGAACATTTTTTGTGGATTTAACATTTCAGAGTAGTCAAATTGGAACGAAGTGCTTCACGACTACCTGGTATAAACTGCCGACAAAATCAATTCGTAATCTAGTTTTAGTGATCGCAATGTCCAGCCATCCCATAAAGATCACCGCTGGTAGAATGATAGATTTATCATTGGCGACATTTGGAAATGTAAGGAATTGTATGGAACATTAATTTAAAATTATGCTTGATGACAAAAAAATTATTTAATTTAGAAACAGTTAAATAACAATCAGTATATTTCCAGAAATTATATTTACTCAGAATACTCGCGAGAACTTTTATTTTTTCTACATTCTTTTATAAGATTATTACTAATAAACTAAATTATAAAAAATTGTGTATTAATTTAGTGTTACTTTTTATTAGGTACTCAAAACAAGTTTGGCATACTTGAGCCTTCTTCGAACATTAGTAGTATAAATATAATAAGAATTATAGCAAATGTGTGAAGGTAAAATGTAACATCTTCACAGTAGAATCCTTATAGACTAAACGCGAGAATTTTAACATAATTAATTTTTAACAAAATATTTATTATAAAAAATTAATTTTCAAATTTTAATTAATTTTATTATAAATCTTCTTGTTCCAACAGAAATATAAATTTTATCGCAATGAAAATATATTGTTCAAATGATATTTAAAATATAGTATTGCGTACTGATTTTGTACATTTACATGTAATTATTTAAAAAAATGTAAAAAATAGAAAATTAAAAAAAGCCTAACATTTGAAAAGATGAAATAATATTTACTGCTAATATTATTGTTTTATATTTCTATTCAATAGGAATCACGTAAAATAATGAAATTGCTGGCAATTGACTATTGGTAATTTTTACCAATTGTTGATTAAATTGTTGTTGTCAGACAGACGCAAATTTATGCTTTTCGAGAATAACGTGATCAAGATGTGACTAATATTCCCGATAAAAGATCGATAACTTATATAATTCAATAATTATTGTGAGCGTTTGTACAAACGTAACGTAGGGATGAATGGCGTATAAATAATATAAAATTTTTTAATAATAATACACACGTGCACACCTATTTTATCAGTGATCTATCTTTATATCGTGTTTTAATTTAATCTTGCATTCTCAACATTCAAAGAATTATAATAAGAAAAAATTCATCTTTGTTAATACCACTTCTCTGCAAAAATTAATATATATGTTTTTATGCTAGCATTCCGAACAGACACACTTCACGCAATGTTAATCGCGCACAATCTAACTGTATACGGTGACTTACGTGCGTTACAAAAGGATGTCTGCAATGTGAGCGCAAGCGCATGTCCGGCAATCAATGTCGCGCGTCTACTTCGTGCAGTCTTCAACGGGATCTGTCATCGCAAACATGGAAAACTCACAAGACAAACATACGAGATCATCTAATGTCAATTATCAGCAGGATATACAATACATTTTTAAACCGGGTAACTGGATTCTCGGCTCGATCGGCATCTGGCCTCTCACGATCCGCGGAATCGGGCTACATGCATCTAAAATCGCGATCTTGCTATGTAATTTTGCGTTAATTTTCGCGATAGTGCCCTGCATTCTGTACATGATTTATGATGAGAAGGATCTCAACTTGAGACTGAAACTCTTTGGCCTGCTGGGTTTTTGTTGCACTGCATTGATGAAGTATTGTGTCCTCACGATTCATCGGCCAAAAATATTGCGTTGCATCGAACACGTGAAAAGTGACTGGTGGCAGGTCGGTGTTGTCGATATATAAAATCTGACAGAATTGAATCGACAGAAAAAAATTTATTAGTAACGATAACAAGTGATGATTAATATTTTTTCGTGATGAGAAGAATTAAGCGCGACAAAGTGTTGGCTTTTTAAGTGAATATTTTTGAACAATTATTTTAACCTCATAAATGTCATTTATTTTATAATTTAGCATGTAATTTTTACCACATTGTTTACATGAATTAATACGAATTAAACATTAAAATTTAGCGTCGTAAAATGTGCCAATGTTGCAAAATCAGAAATATGATTTTCTTTAATTGAATTATTATTAAAATTAGATTTAAATCCGGATTTTATGCGTCAATAAGATTTATATTTAATTTCATAGCTAGCACATATGTTTTTTCATATTTTTTCATATTTGTAAAACGTATTGAAATACATCTTATAATATTCTTTACAAATAATTTTAACGTAATCTTATAATTTTGACAATAAATACATATTAGTTATTTTATCGCTTATCTCTTTCAATAAATATGTTTTCAACATTGTAATAGGTAAAATTCGACTCTGATCGTGAAATGATGCTGAAATACGCCACCACCGGTCGTAGACTGTCTATGATCAGTGCTACTTCCCTATATCTCCCTGAATTCATATATCATACGATTCTGCCGTTTTGTACTGAGCATAAGGTCGGCAACCAAACCATTAGACCGCTCGTATATCCGACGTATAGTAAATTTTTAAATACCCAAATGAGTCCGGTATACGAAATGACGTATCTGGCTCATTGGATGTGCGGATATACTATATGTTCTGTGACAGCCGGATCGTGCGGATTGGCAGCAATATTCGCCACTCACGCATGTGGCCAAATCCAGGTGATAGTATCTCGACTTGAGGATCTTTCGCGCGACAAAAACTTTGAGCAATTGTTGGATGTTAATCAACGAATCGCTCACATCGTAAAAAGTCATGTTCGAATATTGAGGTAATATAGTTATATATCTCTTTGGAAAATTAATTTTTACATTCTCAGAAATTCAATGTAATTAATGGAGTTTTCATGTCTCAAAATAGTTTTAAAGTTCTTGACACATTTTTTTAAAGTATTGATAAAATATAAATCTCTGAAGTTAAAAGTGCTTTAATCTTGCGATTGTATTATATAAAAATTGTTAATCATTTTTTTCATTTTAAGCAGTACTAATTTAAATTATGATATTTTTGAACAGAATTTAAAATTATCAAATAATAAACTCAAAAAAGTGAGAAAGTATTATTTATAAAATTTTAATTTCCGTCCTTATATTTTCTTATTCATATTATATATATTTTCATATCCACTCCAGTTCTGGAATTTTTACATAATTAACAGAATACATTGCATTAATTGAATTAATTATAATCGACACAATTCGAGTTCTTCTTTAAAAAGATTTAGAATTTTTGTCATTAAAAAAATATATTTTCAAATTTGTATAGAAAAAGTTTTAAATCTCAGTGCTCAAAATGTTCTTTTCGAATAAAAAAATTTGCATTTTATTATATATATATATATATATATATAACTTCTATCACGTGTTGCACAACGTGCAAAAGGTTGGTAAATGCAACAGGTGCATCTAACAAGCCACCAACACATTTCAGTGGATGGTGTAGTTGAATACTTGTAGAACATGCGTAAACCGTGAGTATGCGCGAGTATTATATCCTCAATGTATATTTTTCTACTATACATCAATCTAATCGATCTAAACCGTGCAAGTGAGCACGTACAACACATCTTGTTACAATATAGAGTTTTGTTATAATATGAAGTCTATATATCTTGTTACAATATAGAGTCGCATTACGACCGCATTACCTCGGTCACACTTAGAACAAGCTGTTGTCTTATGTTCTTGATGTTTTTTGCTTACTTTGATCCAGATTAACTCTAATAAAAATTCTTCTTGATATTTATTAAATAGTATTATACAAATCCTGTTTATGTGAAAATTATTGGAGATTAATAAAACTTTTTTTAGTATTTTCGGTATATTTGTATGCAAAAATCCGATAATGTTGAAAATAAAATAAGTCATAAAAGTTCATACAAGAGTAATAGTATTTTATTTCAGATTTTCTTCTGCCGTGGAAGAAATTCTGCAAGAAGTATGTTTATTGGAATTCATTAGTTCCATATTTACAATGTGTTTGCCTGAATATTATTGCATAGTGGTGCGTTCTAATATATATTTAAGAAAAAGAAAGCTAATTTCTTCTTTAAAAAAAAAAAAAATGAAATTCATATTTGTTACTTATAATTTTTAATAGGACTGGCAGGATAGTGATGCACTAGGGCTAATAATTTATTTTATGCTCTTTATTTCATTCTGCTTCAATATGTATATATTATGTTACATCGGCGAGCAACTTGTAGAGAAGGTAAATTTATCTAAATATTTGAATTTATGTAAATTTTGTAACAATTGGTTTTTCGATTTTTGAATAAATCTGTAACAAAAAAAATAAATCGAATATTCTTTGCGGACTAAAAATTGCAGAGTAGTCAGATTGGGACAAGGTGCTTCATGACTACTTGGTATCAACTGCCGACAAAGTCGATTCGTAATCTAGTTTTAGTGATCGCAATGTCCAGCCATCCCATAAAGCTCACCGCTGGTAGAATGATAGATTTATCATTGGCAACATTTGGAAATGTAAGAAATTATACACAACATTTACTTGAAATTAATCTGGAAAAAATTCAGAAAAATCCAATAATCAATATATATCGAGAAGTTATATACTCGGGAGCACTTTTGCTTTTCTATATGTGTCGTTTGTAAAAGATTGTGGTTAATAAACTAAATTATATAAAAAAATTATTATGTATTACTCTAATGTAATTTTTTATTAGGTATTGAAAACAAGTTTTGCATACCTAAGCCTTCTTCGAACGTTAGTGGTATAAATATAATAGAAATATTATAGCAAATGTGTAAAGGAATAGTGTCAAATATAATGTCTCCTTCACACTATAGAATTCTCATAAACACGTAAGCATTATAATAAGATAATTAATTTTTAACAAAATATTTATTATGAAAAAATTAATAAAATAAATTTTTCAAGTCTTTTTCCTCGAGAAAAATCTAAATTTTGTTGCAACATAAAAATATAATATCGCATATCGATTTATATGTTAATTATTTTAAAAAATGTAAAGAATATAAAATTAAAGAATAGTATAATATTTAAAACGATTTAAATAATGTTTTTTTGTTATTAATATTGCTAATATTGTTTTATATTTGTTCAATAGGAATCACGTATAGTAATGTGACAACTGATGTGTCAGCTGATTACTGGTGATTTTTACCGATTGCTGGTTAAATTGGTGCTGTCAGAGAGGCACCGAGAATTGACAGTAGAGTTTTTCATAAACAACGTAATCGAAATGTGACTAATATTCCCAATAAAAGAGTACAATAACTTACATAATTAAGTAATTATTGTGCGTGCCTGTGTGTACAGAGTGTGAATGTGATATATGAATGAATATTCAGCTTTTGTAGCGGTTTTTTTAATTTAACCTAACCTCCTGTTACATTGTGAATTTTGTGAAACCTAATCTCCTGTTACATTGTGTTGAATTTTGTGATAAAACAAATATTAGTATAATAATTTCATGATACTCGGTTTTATAAAAATTCGTGTATCTAAAACAAGTTATCTACATATAATAATACAATGAAAATTAATCAGACGTGATTTAACAACATAGTATATAATCTACAAAGTATTTTTCAAAAGTAATTGTTTATACTTTGAAAATATCTTAATTTCTTCCTTGTACAATCATAATTTGTTTCGTGTTTATTTATCAAACAAGTTTTATTAAATTGTAAATATATTAGAATACTAATGGATTAATAAATTGCTATGAAGACCACATTGCAAAATGTCTGAGAAAAAGACGATTGGTGGTATTCCTGTGGAGTGTTTAACTGGACAACAAGCAGCAATATGGTCAGGATGGCGTATACTAGGAGACAGAGAGCTTGTGAGAGAGGCTTCTGCCAAAGGAACTCATATAAAACTAGCTTATAAGTGCCTTGCATGCAGAAGAAATTGTTCTGTAGAGCAAGCATGTATATATTTCAACAAAGAAGTAGACAATTGGGTGAATGAGTTATTAAACAAAAAACAAGTTTACAGAGCCTCGCATATTTTAAAAAATATGGTATGTCATATGTATATATATATATATATATATATATATATATATATATATATATATATATATATATGTGTATTATATCTGTTAAATAACATTTATCATCTATAAATGTTTATGTATTTGTTATATCTTTTTTGGAATGGATAAGATTTTTTGAATAATTAATAATTTGTTAAATAATTAGAAATATATATATATAATAATTATATAAATCATTATTTTTTTATAGGGAAAGGATCCCGTAGAATATATTTTTGCAGTTTCCATAAAGAGCAAAGACTCAGTTTTAAGAAACTATTTATCAGAATATATGATAAATATTAATGGATTCAAGACTGAACACATTGCAGCCTGCAATCTTATTAAATTTATTAAACAGTATGAAGACAAATGCAAGTAAGTTCGTGAAAATAGGAAATATATACATGATAAAAAAATTATCATATATTAATATCTATTTATTTTTTAGAGTTGAAAATGGATTAAGTTCTTGTATATGTATAGATGATGTAATGAAATTACCACAAGATACCGAAGAAGCTTTACGTATTGAATTATATTTTTCTTTGAATATACCAGAGATTTTAGGAAATGTGTCAAATAACGTTTTATGGGACTATTTATTATCGAATAATAAAATTAATGCCTTAAGGTTATGGATTGATGCAAGACATAAATCAGATGTTCTGCAGATTTCAGACGACATTGATCATCACATAAAATCCTTATTTATGAATTTAAATATTACACTTGATATGATTGACTATATAGATTCTTCACATGCTAGTGATTTGGTAAAAGATCTAACTAAAAATTATTTATGTAGGTGCGTATAATAACTATTATATAATAACTATATCATTTATATTTTTTTATATTATTTATACTTTTTTATTAGTATAATAATAAATTATAGAGAAAAATGTACGAAATGTAAAATATTAAATATATTACTTTAGATATGGTATTTATACGAAAGAAGAACAGAATAACATGAAATTGATATTAAATCGTTTCTTCAATTGTGGTATTACATTGGAAGAAATGAGTACAATATTATCTTTAAATTCCTGCAATATTGATAAAGCAGAATTTTTGCAAAGCATTGATCAACAATTGTGCCTTACACATTGCTTGCAAAACAGTCATACTGAAGAAGGCAGCTCAAAACTGAAAAAATTGTTTAATATCCTAACTAATATGTGTAACGCTCGAGATAATTACGAAGATGCATTAATATATGGAATTGTAGAGTCGATTAATTATATCTCGGACGATTTTAATACCTTTTTAAAAACAAATTATTTAATAAGTTTAACATTAATATTTTTACGATTATGGCAAACAACGCAGATCACATTGTGTAACGAAGCAAATTCTTCAAAGAAGAATACACTAATACGAGATATATTTTCGGATAAACTTGTTTTAAAAACTGACGAGTATGTTATTTCGCAAGAAATTCTTCAGTTCACACTTTCGCATATACCAAGTTTACAATATATTATCGAAGATCAAAATAAAAAAGATGATATTACAGTATACGAATTATTGGACGGCTATAAAAATTTGAGTTCGAAGCTTTTGTTTAAATGGCGCTTTAAAAATGAACCATTGCCTACTTTTACAAATGAAATTCTTATCAAGAAATATGGACATCAAGAAACATTAACATACGGTTATTATCTGAAAGAAGGTAGACCAAATATGGCTGTGCACTGTTTAACTTACACTCAAGCAAAATTACTTGGAAACGTATCTTCCCACAGGTTCATATATTCGCAATATTAATATTCATTTTATTATTATAACAGCTGAGAAGCATCATTTAACGGCTAAAATAATTTTAGGAAATTTAAAGCGGCCTTATACGCGCACGTTCTCGCTTTGAGAAATTTAGATAGGTCTGATATCGTATGCAGCAGTATTTCCTTCATTGAGTTGCTAAGAATCGACTCGAGCAATTTACGATTACACGTTACTGTGGCAAAATATGTACAAGAACAATTAAACATCTCCATAGGTATCTAACTTATATCTAACTTATATGTGTGATACTAACGTGGAAAAACATTTTAAACGATATTTATTTTTTATTGTACAGGAAACCTGTTGGAAAATGTAGTATATAAGAATGAAACTGATTTAAAATCTGTAATGTCATATTTAGAACAGAGCTTCCAGAAACATTTACTGAATGAAACCTTCATGTGCGATAATGCGCAATTTGTCGAAGCGCTGAAGATCTGGGACATCATCGTACGCTTTGCGCGTGTTCATGATTATGTGCTATCCGATACGTTGCTAAAATATTTAGCAAATCATCACTTGTGGTTCGAATTTATTACAGTTTGTCATATATTTGCTTATCCCACGACTCAGGTACTTTCCGAAACAACAATAGCCTGATTAAAGTAAAATTTAATAAATATATAAAAATAAAGCTCGAATTATTCGTATGCTACATAGGTATTGGAAAATGCCGAATTGTTTAATAATGCGAGTATACGGGAGCATCTATTAACATGTTTAAACAATGATAAACTTAACAAATCTCAATCTTATGAGCAGAAACCGAAATCCCGTGATACAAGACGATTATCGTCGAAGCAGCACAAAATTGGATCGGAAGAACATGTGAGATTATTGTTGCTTATTAATAATTTTAATTGTTATATATAAACAATATTTTTCAGGAATCTCCAATATCCACTTCAACTGGTATCGAGATAGACGCAACTAGTATCGAACATGTTTCCAATAGTTATGTCTCGACTCCTTCAGATAATAATTTATGGTTAACTATATTAAATTGTCATCAAAGTCAAGACCCACCTGGAGCATTAATCAATGCATCTCGCTCAAATCTAAGACCTATATTGACCATCTTGGCAACATGTTATGAGGTGTTATTTTATTTTAATATCTATATTAATAGTATTCATATTATATTGATTTTTCTTTAAAAATCTTGTTTTTGTAGCCATCTTCAGTAGCAGCATATTGCTATTGTTGGATGGTAATATCGATAGGAAGAGAGGACATACTTTTCGATTACACGGAATGTCTAGAGCAGCAAATATGGCCTTCCAATAAAGTGTCGGAATTATTAAATAAAATGATTCAATGTGGTTTCATTAATACGGTTAATCAAGCTTACAAAATTTTCATGCCTGTAAGTTCAATTAATATAATGATAAAGATTCTCCATTCTAATTGCTAATATTTTGCAGGATAGTATTTTAAATCCATTCTTTGAGTTTTTGATGCAAGCAATTAGTTATGGTGAATTCAAGGAAAATCAGCGTTATTTGATAGAATTTAAATCACAATGTTCTTCACTTAAATACAATGTATGTACAGAATTACAATGAAATAATTCCAATATGTTTGAACAATCTTTTTAATATTTTCTGCCTTTTTTTTTAGAAAATTATGGATTGGGACAGCGTCCATTTCACGTACTTGAAAAATCTGTATTGGGTTGCAGTTGTTACAACCCAATGTATTGTTACAGCACTTGGTTACAGTTTTCAAAGTACGCCATTACGAGTAAAGTTTCTTGAAGCATTAATAAAATGTAATTTTTCTGCCGACTTACCAGGTAAAATATACATATATATATATATATATATATATATACCTTATATCAATTTGACTAAATACAGTTGGAATAACATGTAAAAATTGTTTTTGTACATTAAAGTTGCAGTACCGGATTTTCAACGTTTGTTGGATATAACGAAAATTCTGCAGAAAACCGATATAACATTGAACTTCACAGCTGTTATTTTAACTGATAATGCATATAATTTTGACATAGAGATTCAAAGATGCATTAACAGTTTAATGGCAATTGAGAATTTTAGCGTTGCCTTAGAATTAGCATGCTGTGCCGGATTAAATTCATCCGAAATCATATTAGCACAAGTAATATTTTCCAAAGTTTTCCGACAAGTCAAACACTGTTTCTATTATTAATCATCTTTTCTATAAATATAACATTGATTTCAGTCTCGAAATATTTTCAAACAATCTATAAATGTAGATGGTCAATTAAATTCTTCCTTTTGGATACAATGTGCTCAGGATTTTAATAAATACAATGTCCCACCTCAAGTAGCAGTTGAATTTTTTGTCGAACATGCCGAGAAAGTTGTATCGCACAAAGAAAGGTAAATCATATCTCTTATAATGTAATATTATTTTTACTGTAAATAATTATTTTTTTCTAGGTATGAAGTCTTAAAACTGGCTTATGAGACTTTGAAAAATACTGAAATCGAGCAACAAACTATCGATACTCTGGAGATGGCAATGTGGAAATCATGTATTTTAGCTGGACCCGAAAATATAGAATTTGATTGCAATGATTATATTTTTAATAAATTAAAAACGGAGTTATTATCTGGTTTGGATAAGTTACAAGTCACTTGTTCCTTGATAGAAAATGAAAAAAATGCTGCGGAAGTTTTAATAAATAAATTAATTGATTTAGGCAAATTGGATATTGCCTTACGAATAAGCCTTATTTTTAATTATAATCATAAAGTACGTATTCTTTTATTTTTAAGCTTCATTAGTATATTGTTAAATTTAAAAGCTTATTTATTTTCTAGGATCTACAAATATTGATGTTATGTTTAAGTCTAGCAGAGGGTGAAATTTCACCAGCGGATTTAACTTCGCAGCAAAAGAGTCTTTTAGAGGAAACAAATCAGAGCAAGCAACAAAAATATGGCACTTTACGTAAACGCGGTCTGCAAAGATTTTCTTCGTCATCATCACGTATGCCTCATTATTTTTTTTTTTAACATTTCTATTTTACATCTGAAAATACTTTTTATCTTTCTTCCAACACATTCCAACACATTTTATCTTTACAGTAAATGCGATTTCATCAATTGTAGAATCCAGCAAAATAAACGA
Source organism: Pogonomyrmex barbatus (assembly GCF_055798465.1). Classification (NCBI taxonomy): domain Eukaryota; kingdom Metazoa; phylum Arthropoda; class Insecta; order Hymenoptera; family Formicidae; genus Pogonomyrmex; species Pogonomyrmex barbatus. Next base: position 26,713,847 of record NW_028297098.1, read on the forward strand.
TACGGCAATTAGCAATCGCCAGATGGAGTGTATTTCAATATTAGAAAAGTTATCTGAAATCCTTAAACATGGAAATGAGATATGTTTTAGAATTGTTTCATGTTATAAACTTGCTACGCGTTTAGGGAAGACTTACCAATTGTTGCTGATATTAAAAGAGCCTATAAAGTTTTTACAGGAGATTATCGAAAGTAATATTGAAAATAAATTTGAGACTGCTAACGATATAATAATGTCTTTCAAAATTAAAACGGAAGACGTTGCAACATTTCTGACTGAAAATATTACAATACATATAAATCGTGCCATGGAAGGTAATTATGAAAAATGTTTCTTATTTTTTACTTTGAGTAATATTATATGTATTAAAATAAATATATCATCAATTTTTTACAGATGGTCAAGAAGACTTAATCTTTATGTGGGGTTATTCCTTGAATTCACATTTTCATCTAATAATGGAACTTTGTAGTGACATTTCATTATTAGGATTAAAATTGTTAAAAGCAGCACAATCATTGCTGGGAAGATATGTTAGCACTCACGATGAAAAAAGAAATGGTAATATTTTTGTTAATAACAAATTATTTTGTTATTAAATTATTTTTTAAATATAATGATAGGCATATATATTTCTGTTCATTGCGTTATAGTTTTGGGATTGAAGACAATAGTAGAATTATTGATAAGATCTCACGATTGTTTTACGGCTTCCTGTAACATGGAAGGAATAGCTTCAATATTACGAAAATGTCAAAGCCTCGCAAATATGTTACAAATTTTAAAACACTGGGCGATATTGGTATATTAATTAATATCTTATTTAATTAATTATCATATAATTTCAATAATTTGTTTAATTTTAAATTCTTTATATTATTAGGTACGTCTTGTAACTGGCGTTGGTCGATTCACTGAAATGAATTATATCTTTCAAATCTTGAAAGAAAACGACCAATTTGAGTCTTTATTGGGACAAGGTTTGGATAAGGTACTTTTTTTCGTATGATAAAATAGATGCACATATCTTATCAGAAAATACATCTATGTCTTTTTTTTATTAAATAGGTACCAGGTCTGAAAATGGCACTACTAGAATTCTTGAAGCGTCAATATCCGGAAGATAAGGAGTTATTTACCCTAGTGGCGCTTCATTTCCGTTTATATTATGAAATTGCTCTCATGTGGGAAAATGAAGCGAAAGAAATAATTACGAAATTAATATCTGATATATTGAAAGAGTGTGGAAAAGGCATAACTGGCATTCCAGTAGAAATAAAGTTGACTCGAAGTGACAATATTCAAAAACAATTGCAACTGGCTGTAACAAATTTTACTCATGCTACTCAATATTATTTACAGGTACGAAGAAATGAAATAAGAAATATGTATATTTTACAAACGAGAACTGCCAAAAAATAATATATTTTATTTTCAGGATAAGAAATTAAATCTCGCGAGTCGATGTTCCTATCAAGCCCAATTAATTACGCTTCAAATTTCACTGTTGACTGCAATACCGCAAAATCAACAAGCAGTATGTCTGTTGAATTTGAAAAGAGATGAGTTAGATAGGATATTGTCTCACATCTTGAACTTTCCTCAAGCTCTTATTGTTATTCGCGCTTACAATTATCATGCAGATTGGGTTAATCTTATTTATCATCATTGTATTCTCAAAGGAGAGACGCGATATCTCAAAGAATTTATGATGGTGAACAGTCTAACGCCTATGATCGTTCAAGATTGCGCACGCAGGTAAATTTAACATGTAATTTATACAATCTTATTATTTGAAGTTTTTATACTTAAATAATTTTCTTAATTACTATCATTTTACATATATTTTTAGGTACAGATTGGAAAAAAGTATCAATCATTCCATGACGGACAATATGAGAACTTTAGTATCTGAATTATCAGATGTTGAATGTAAATATATGGTAGCTAGTCAACTTGGCTTTAAAGATATTGTGGAAGAAATGCTAAATGATCCCATAGTAGGCTCCTATCTAAAGGACACAATTTGGAAAAAAGGATATAGCGCTCCATGACTCGTCGTTCAGCAGAATTTGACATAATCATCACTTGATAAAAAATATTACAAATTTAAACTCTACGACAGATTGTCATAAACTTATTTACTTATGATGTCATTGTAAACAATAAAGTTATATTTTTGTTAACGTTTTATTATTTATCAAGAAATTATTATCAATAAAAAATATTTTTTATATATTACATCATGGTATCATTTAATAAATTTTACAAACCAACTAGATTAATGAAAAAAGGCTTAATGGAATTAATATTCCTTTATTAAAAATAATACTTTAAACTTTAAACTATACTGCATATACAAAGTTGTAACATATGTTGGTATCTTGCCATAATCGTTGAATGTAACCATCTGTACATGTAAGCTAGCCATTTTATTGATTTAGGAGTTGCTCAAGTCAAGGGTAGATACAAGACTGAAAAGAATCATGTGTCGGTAACATGATTTGTGCTGTATCTATTTCTACCATCTAATGTTAAAAGACGATGAATTTTATTTATGGTGTATACCTTTTGAAGGCAATTTATCTATCACTGCTATATTTCTTAATTAAACTACATTACACTTATATTTTAGCAAATGATGAAACTGTATCCGTTAGTATTAATCATATCTATCTATTCAATAAAGAGTGATAAATTGTCTTATATGTCAGTACATTCTGATAATATCTGCAAAATAATATATGATATCATGATGATATTCTCAAAACATCATTGTATCACATATTATTTCGCGTATATTTTCAGGATATCCACATTAGATATTCTTATTAATTCTTAGATTTCTTATTAATTCTCAGAATGTATATTTAGAATGTAAAAGCATATTCGCACATTATGTACTATGTGTCATTTATCGTATAAGAAATATAGTAATCGTTTGTAGATATTATATACACAATATATCATAAACTGATAAGGCGTTATTATATTGAGACGCAGATAATATTTTTCTGAAATATTATTAGTTATTGTGTTAATAGAACCTGCTAAGATTCATTAAAAATGTTGCATTTAAATTATAAATATTGAGTGCGTAAAAAATTGTTTAAAATTTAAATATAAAACAATAAGAGTTAATTGATCGATTTTTTTTATGTATAAAAAAACAATTATTATATTTATTAAATATTTGCCAGAGGAAGGAAGATTTTCAAAAAATAATTTTGCGCAATTATTTTAATTAACGTGGAGAATAACTCAATTTATCATTTTAAAATCTGCGTTGGCGAATCTAAATGGTGGCGTATTCTAAGTGAGATTCCAGAGTTTATTGCTAACATTTAGCATTTTAATGCGTCGTGCTTTTTTGGAAGCAAAACCCACATGTTTGTAAACAGGAAGAATAGCATAAAATAAAAATGCAAAGAATTTTTTGCATTTATAGAATATACATATAAAATTTTCGATATATTTCTTTTCTATATTTGATATACGTTGAAATGTGTCGGCATAAAAGTTATGTTATTTTATTTTGCTTCGCACTACAGAATTTTTCAGGAATCAAAGAATACAATGCCTAAAGAATTCGATATTCTCTGTTGAAAACAGAGGACATGTGTATCCAAAGAAGTTTCTTTTTCGATGTGCACTACAATTCGCTGCTATTGCTGCTGTTCACGCATGAAAAATCTTAGCGAACATACGTGCAAATAGAAGCAGAAGATAAATTTCTACTCGACGCGACTTCACGGATTCCACACATTTATTAGATTAAAATTTTAGTTCAACGCAAAACTTGATTTTATAAATCAAGTAAAATAATATTCCTAGAATAAATGTAATTAAAATGCGATCCCACCCGAGGATCTTCCCTGAAAAAAAGCGGAGTCCGAGATCTTGTTAGGCCAGAACTTCATTCTCATAAAGGTAAATCCTTACGAATATTGCGCTTGTATCTTTATTAGAGATTCAACGCACAAACGCGATCTATGACGCGCATAAAGGGACGCGGATATTCACCTCGCGCGGAAAATTTACGTGTAGCGTCGGCATCTCGGCCCGTACGCGTCTGCCGGAGCGAAAGCCGTTCACCGCCGGCTATAATTTCGGTATATTTATGGGATTAATGCCGTGCTCCTTCGTGTGCGCGATACCCGGTAGAGATGGGTTTTCGATAGATCGATCAGGCCAGCTGGCCCAGGCACGCGCTTCTAAGCCGCTTATGTCGCTGCCGGCCCCGAAGTTTTGCGCTTTTTTGGAAATTCGCGCCCCATAATCCGACAGGCGCTGGCATTAACGGTAATTTCGAGGGAATGGAGTGATAATTGATTTCGAGGGGGATCGACCAAAAGACGGGCCGTTGCATAACGCGCGCAACTACGCCATGTGTCTCCGCCAACGTGAAATTCCTGGTGCGAGATTACGCTTATCGTGCGAATCCTTTCGTACGGAAATAGGATAACATAGCCCGTACAAAAATAGAGTAATATTGGATTCGGTAATACCGAATCAAATCCGGGCTATCCGCTTATTTTCACGCGGATGGAATTATAATTAGTTGCGTATTAATTGCTGTATTAAAAAAAGCATACACGGTATTTCGTATTTAAGCATAATCGAGTATTAGCTATCGGATTTTACTCTCGCTTTTGTTATACTCTCTTCTCTTGTGAAAATAGGTAGCTTAATCTGCGTATATCGGATTTTCCCCTACAATGTAGCTAAAAAAAATAACGTGTTTATGCCGAATATTCTATTATGCGGTCTAAAAATAAATGCTATTATAATCTATTTAATATAATATTACGGTTACGAAGTCTTACGCATCTAATTCTGTCTAACGCTTGGTACGAATATAAGATACTTACGTCTTAATATAGCATAAGACCGTCCATTCATTGACGCATTATTTAAATATTAAAATCTGATATGAAGTTAATAGCACGCAATTACGAAAGTTATCTTTAGTTACGGCATAATTAATGAAGCTCTTTTGTAATAACATTACGCCGAGGCGCTTTGTTTCGGCGAAACGGTCCGGATAGTTACAGCAACAGGCTATTCTTCCGCAGCCATTATTGACGCCAAGAAAAAGCGGACGCCTTAGATATTGAAGTCTAATTCGGTGTGCTGCAAACGTGAATAACCGATATATCGATTTCGCAGTGCAGCCATTGAATATCGACGCCCAGGCTTGCAATAAAGTGCGATAGACGCACGTGAGTTTGTCGTTATCAAAGGACGGCTTCATAATGCGCCTCGCTATAATTAATACGTGTGTTATCGCATTAAAAGTGCTGATGGTATTATATTCGATCGAAATGAGCAAACTCATTACGAGTCGCTGATGTACATATGCTCGCGTGATTGTCAGCCCGGGTAATTACGAGATCCAATCGAACGAGCATTGTTCATAACATCGTTCGTAACATCGCGTTATTCAATGCGATAATTTTTTTTTTTACATCCGTTCAATTATTGCTCCGCGAAAGCTACGTCGACGGGACGAACAGAGATATCAAATGTTAAGACGCTCCCGTTCTTGACGTTTATGGTCGGACATTCGGACGGAAGGGGCGTAATTCTGAGTTATGTGCGGCATTTTGCCAAAGATTACAAGTTACAAATGAGAGCCATATATCGAGGGATTACATCCCGCTTGATGTGGTATTGAAAGAAGACGGGGCTCGGCTTGAGCAAACAAGTCCTCGGCAATTCGTCGACTTTCAACGCGCAGTTTGGCAAAGGTAGATCCCTAATAAAGCACGTCGATAATCGGCACCGACCCGCCGAAACGACATACGCTTATGGTAATAATCGCGTAATTCATTGGTCTACCGAAATTACGCACAAGGATGTTCCCTTTGACCCTCTTTGTTCCTTCAAGCCCTTTCTGATCTCGCTCATATGTCGAATAAAAAAAAAAAAAAAAAAAAAAAAAACGTTCTGAGAAAATACACCCGATACGTCCCGCGTATCTTCCTGCCAATATTAAAAATAATAATGATAACAATGTCATCGGCATTTTTCTTTACTTTGTCATTTTCGGCAAGCGCAGCTTCGGTTCGATAGTAGTGGAAACGTGATCAATAAAATCTAATTATTGGAAAACTGCCGATCTGCTTTCGGAGTTAATCTGATCAAAGGGACGATTGGTATAGCGAGTTTGAATAAACTTGTCGTCCCCTTCTCCCCTCCCCTCCCTCAAATCCATAGTATTATACGATTGTGCATATCTTGCAATTCGAAAATTAATAAATATTCAACAATATAAAAAGAGTCAATTAATTCCTCGGATATTACTTTTTGACCATTGTATATCGAGAATTGTGTCAATTTATTCTCTGACGTAAGAAAACTTCTTCGATTCTTTCGAATCGAGATAAATTTTTCTTTCGACTTTACGTCACGAAAAATTGCATATACAGGATGCACCACCAGGAGGAACATTCTTTCATCGTAACGTAATTTATCGCGAAGTAAGCATTGCGTAACTAACGTACCATAACTAAAGACGAGCCCCACTCGATACTCGACTCCACTCGAGCACAATATCGGGATGCCACGTCCGGAATACTATTTCCCGGTCCGTCCAGGTTTACATTGGTGAAAGGGGCTCGAATATTGTCAACGTTACGAGCGATTCGACACGCGTTAACGGCGTCACCAGGGGTACACATTAAGTACTTATGTACGGACCCGCTGCCCACCGTTGTACTATTCAAATCGCGTAAATAAATCGCATTGTCGAAGAGAGCTCGTAATCGAAACGTTTCATTTCGATTTTTCATAAAATCCTCCCACTCGCCCTCGAGTTTCCGTCGCGGAACGACTAAGCGATAAGTGATCTAGAAGAGCCATGGCGTATCTAAACTTTTAAACACCCCATCACCCCAGTTTCTCAACAACTTTCGCATTATATCCAGCTCTTCGAGTCTCATATTTAGAATTTAAAAGTAATTCAGAATAATGACTAACTAAGCTACAAATAATTTTCAGTAGAAAATGCGCCAACGTTTTTATTACATTTTATTGCGTTTATCACATCGCCGAGGAGATTACGCTGGTTGACTACATAACCACTTATGTACTATAATGGAACGTATTACTTGTCCGATTTCAATGACGACGACGCGCGATGTCGTGTTCCGACATCCGATACAACGCGTTAACAATGTCAGCTCCTGACAACGTTGCTCGTTGAATGATATATTCGACGGACAGTGGATTCCGGGCAAGCTCATTCATCGGCTACGAGCGAGATATGTCTGTCCACATAATTGCAAGATCGCTTGAAAAATTGCGGTGGAACCTAATCACCGCCAAGACAGGCACCCACACGCTTCAACCTAGTCTCTGATGCAATTAATCTTGATAACAGAAAGGCCAATCAGAGCTAAATCGCAGATAGGACGGAGCAATCACGTATATTGACTTGAATTTTTGCGCGTCAATATCTGAGCGTGTAATCTCATAAATTCTTTTGCTGCTATCACGATTTTACGTCAAAGAGAATTCTTCATCTTTGCTCAATATATTTTATGTTTCAATTACTTTATCTTTATTTATTTTTCCGTCGTTTTAAAATAATTTCAAAATAATTAAGACTTTTTAATAACAATTTAATGCAAAACATAAGATGCAATAAAAAAAATTTGTAATTAAACATTCAAGAAGATTAAATAACAGAAAAGTGCTTATAGTATAATATAATTGATCCAACTTGAAAATACAGATGAATACATTAATGTCGATTGTACGCCTCTCGAAATTTTTTAATTAACAATTTGAGAAAGTTACAGAAAAATTATAATACGTTTTGCATGAGACAATTTAGCATTGCTAATTGTCAATGTTAAAATTCACTAAGAGGAGCATTATGTATTATACAATACAACACCTAGCTAAATTCTGCCGTGTGAACAAAATACTTCCGTTACTTTTTTAAAACACAAAAACTAAGGATGCTCCATAGACCATGTGAACATTCATACAGTTAGTTATATCGTTAAGGGAAGTTATACGACAGCATGAATGATTGCGGAAGGGGAGTAAAAGGTCCTTCCGCTCGATGAACTGTGGACAGACATGTTTTATTTTATATTTTTTCCATAAAGCGCAGTATTTCCTTTATTTTAATTTTGGATTTTTCTTTCATGCACACATGTGAGATCACACGCAAGCTTTAACAGCGTTTTATCGACCGTATCTTAAAAATATTCATAGTTTTAAAAATCTAACGATAAAAGTCATGTGCTATTAATTTCCAAGTTCAAAATAACATGTTTAGAATTGTCAAACGTTTTACTAAAACTGAGGGCAACGAGTTGACAATTAATGATAGAAATTCACTTTGCGAGTTATATCGCGCAGAGATTTCGCAATATTACGCGAAATAGGCAAATAACGCCGTGCGTGCAACACTCGGCTAACAAATTCGAGCGCGCTGCTATTTTACACCGCAATCCGAAATAACGGATATTTCGCTCAGCAACTTAAAGCCGAGCGTTGATAACGCGATATCGAGTCCCCGGAAGCGCGTAAAACGCGCAATAATAAATTGCGCGATAATTGGCACACTACCGAATATTAATGCATAACAAACGTAATGATAAAATAATAATATAATACTAATTATATCACGCGGTTAACACCATTATAATAATTTCTATATTAATAATGAAGACTCAATGATTATGTTAAACGTGATACGCGCGCGGTTTATGTTAACGAGTTCGCTAAGTATCCCCGATTAGCATAATTCCGCAATGAATCACAAGGATCGCGGGAGACAAAGATGCATCCCGCTTCGATGAACGAAAGCCAAGAGAAGAGAGAGAAAGAGAGAAAAATCTCATGGAAGAAAATGAATGAATGTGATCATATAGGCCATTGGCCGTTTACACGGCGCACGCGTTTTCTACGTATTCGTTTTTGTGGGAAGCCACTAAAATATCACCAAACCGCTCTCTGGCTATTAATCGTCGGTCGTCGATGATTCGGAAGGACCCAACCAGTAGCGCGAGTCCTTCCCGGGCGCGAATGTCAGAATCGACGAACACCTGGTTCTTGATACGCGCCGCGCGGGTTTCCAGCGAGTCGGAAAATTGCCGTAAAATTGCCGCAGAAAGCGATATTTTATTCCTTTCAGTGGCGACCACCCCTATAGTACTCTTTGGGGATGTTTATGGGATTTTATAGACTCGTGTCGCCCCCTTCCATGATGATGCTGCGAGCCTCTTGAATACGCGAATAAAAGCGCGCACCTGGATGGAATGATAATGATTCCGCGCGAATCGTGCAGCCGATACCGTCCTTGGCGTCCCAGCGATTTTGAAGAGCGTAAAGAAGATTCCGACAATAATGGGTTAAGAATTTCAATATGCGAGGCCGAAGGCGTCGAGCACTTGAAATGCTTCGAGCACTTCGCTCGAGTATTTCGAGACGTTCGTTAAAAAGATCTATCTTAAAATTCAGAATAATAAACTTTTCCGAAGTAGCCTCGACATTTTCGTCTTTAAAACAGAAATTTAACGAATTTAATTCTCTATCTCCTATATATATTATGAGAAATTCAGTATGTTTCATGTATAATAAAATACGAAATTTTAAACATTAAACAAAATTTGTACAATCAGCAAACATATCGATTACTGATATCAAAATACTATTTATATCGACGATATAATCAGCTCTAGCGATATTTAAATTTTTACTTTCAATATTCTCCGTTATTTTTAACAGCTTGAACAATTTGTGTATTGTCACGATCGGTAAACGAACACTGTAGTTGTATTTCATGAAAATTATTATGCAAACATTCTTCGCTAGTCTGATTTAGTCGTTGCTATTGAAAGATAAATAATGCCAATAAAAACAGCAGTGTATTCAATGCAAGCAGACAATACGTGACTGCTTTCTATTACATATTTCTGTATTGCACGTTAGCTTTTTGGTGAATATTTCCTTTTACTTTTAAACGGTAACAGAAAGACGTTTCTCTACATTGTATTTGGTAACGTAACTTTTTGTGTGAATAAACATTTAGAATAAAAATTAAACAAAGTATAAAGTTAAAATTAAAAATTAAAAAAACAATAATTGAAAGCTAATAATACCTTCAGCAAATTACATAGGAAGAGAAGGAAAGAAAGTTAATTAAAATAATACTTAAACTTTCGCGAAAAATTTTATAGTGCGATATAATAAAATGTTCTATTCTGTACTTCACATCCGCGGACAAAGCGTATTTCGGAAAAATAATATTAAAAGGAAGGAAAATACATATTTCTATCTGTTCTCAATTTTACATCGCACATGTTTCCATGTATATACTCTTCGCATTTTATTATTATTTCTTTAAGCGTACCGAGTTCGAAGGTAACGATTTTTATTACACGGGATAATCGAATTACGACAGAATGTGCTGAGAATTTCGCTCCTTTCAAAGCACCTAGTCCTTTCAAGCCCTGAGGATAACGCGATTACCGCGAGGCGACAATGCGCCCGTTAGCGCAACACGACGGCATATCCTTAATCAGGAGGCGTCTTCGACCAAGTATTATCCGAACACGCGTGTATTATGCGCCGGCACGTGGTCGGAAGCGCAATAGCGTTTATGGACGCCGCTCGCAACGAAGTTAAATCGCAATTTTCGTCCATTGTCCGATGTGGACGGCAAAACGAAACGAGGTTTGATCGTCAGCGGGAAAACGGGCGGAATAGTTTAACGAAGTTTTCGAGCAATCGTCCCCGGGAGAAGCTGACTTTAATGAGACTTCTGAACTCACTCACCCTCGGCTCGGAGGTCAGTATGAGAACATTGTTCTCTCCTCTCACTTGCATCGTCATTTTATTTTAAAAATTGATCTAACATTTTTCAACGTGCTAACGTCATTACATTCACCAGATATTTATAAAAATAATCAAAGGTTTTTATTTTCTCTCTTTCTCTCTTTTATTTGAGCTTATTAAACGTCTCTTGAATTAATAATATAATAATAATAACTTTAATTATGTATTATATTATTCGTAAGTTGATTTTTCCATTTCCAATAATGTCAAGCTGAATTTTCTATTTTCTTCCCTGCCCTTCAATTAATCTTCATTACAATAAGTTGATGTTTAGAATACGAGAATAATTGGTGACTAGTGACGACGCGATCAACGATCAAGAATAACGAGGATAGTCTTTTTTCTATGAATCCCTTCCCATGAACCGTGATGAATCTATAAAATATCCGTCGGGAAAAAGGGCATCGGCGAAATGCGGAACGGAAGATATCTGTGACGTTGCTTCGTCATCCAAAGTTCATTTTTCGCGAAGCCACTTAGGAGGGAAACGAGAAATGGTAAGGCTTTTAGGGGATTGCACAGCGTCGTTAAAACCAATGCGACAGCGTATGCCTCTTCGTTTCTTTTTCAATTTATAAGATATCAAAGCTACTTTAATTATCATTTCCAATATTTTTATATCTTAGCATTTATCTGTCTTGCCAATGCTTTAAATAATAAAATTTCAATCAAATAAAAATATAAATATAAAGAAAACTATACGGAATATTTTCTTCTATTTTTATATTTCTATTTCTTTCAGCTTTTATATCACAATTTATATAAAATATCTCAGACAAGTGGGTTTTGCTCCAAAGACTAGCCTTTATGCTGAACTCTCTACTCTAAGATAATGAGAACATTGTTTCGCAAACATTGGCCAAACTTTGCAATAATTACGAACGTGCCTGAGAAACGTGCAATATTCTCGCGGTGAACTGGGTCTCCACTGTGAAACAACTCCGCGAATGATATTCTAGGATAACCTCGAGTATCTTGTTGAATATCTTGTTTTAAACCGAACCAAATTCTCTTGTGCGCGCGCATGAAAGAATTTTTTTGCCACACATAATCCACTTTTCGCACCGGTAGCAGACAGTTTAAAGAATACATAAGAAATTGTAGTACGCAATGTAATTCTCTTTCTTGGTTCGCGAAGTAATCATGTTTCTGTTTGTACTTTATCTTTAAAGTTCTTTTTCGTGTAAAATGGATTTGCAGGATTTGCCGTGTAATTTGCATTACTTTTTTACGCGCGCTTCTTACGTCGAAAAAAAAATATATATATATATATATATATATATTTGGGATTTTCTATTTCTTCGCTACTTCTATAAACGGGAAATTAAGTGCAGATATTATTCTACTGCTTATTCGTAAGTATAAAGAAAGCGAGAAGAATATCAAATATTCTGTACACATGCTAAAATGCTTTCTATTAAAATCAGGATTCGCGTATTGCGAATGTTTTCTGCCAAACTAGGTTCGATTCAATAGTGACGGTTACCTGAAGCGAAGAAAAATCAGCGTGATGATTCGATTACTTCAGCGGTCCATATTATCCTAACCAGGCGGGCGCTCTCGCGTGAAATGATATTAGCATAAATTCGTTCGTTCCGTTATTCCTAAAAGGGAGAGAAATGCGCTTAGCTGCTTTCTCATCCGCGTCGATGTACCTTTCGGGCCTCTTAGCGTTTGACGAGCCAGTCATTACATCGCATGATACTCTCACCGTGAATCTGTTGCGGATCGATCGTCGATTCACGTTGCTCGACAAGCCGTATAGTATTCATGAATCTTCAAAAGATAGAGAAGAAAACGAAACTGACTGCTGCTTTCGTGTGGAATCTTCGGCGCGTGTCAAAACATAAATTCCCAAATTTCAGCAAAGTAAAGAAAAGGGAAAATAAAAATAAAAGAAGGAAAATCATTTCATTTTGACAAACAGTATTAAAATAAATTAAGAGCAAAATAGTAAAAAAATTAGAATAAATAATTGTACAATACAATACAATTTAAATAAAATATAAAGAAGATACAAAAAGAAATAAAGAGATATTATAATTTCAAGATGTAACATTAAGAGAAAAAAAGAAAAAAAATAACTAACAGAGAGACTGAGAGAAAATAGAAAATATAAAAGAACAGAAAAGAGGAAAAATGAAACCAGCAAAGTAGCCCAAAAAGGAAGGGGGAAGAGGCGTCCCTCCTGCACGTGGAATAAAACGCGCGTAACACGGGTGAAATTACCGAATGATCCATGCTAGGATAATCCTACCATCGCGGGACCGATCATTGTTATCGACAATACAACGCGAAACAATACTATAACATCGCCGACAAAGGGCCATCATCTTTTGCTTTCGAGTAGACTAAATCTTCATATTACATCTCACATTGACGTGACCAATTAATTGGAGACATAAATAAAAATCAGAAAAAATAGCCATTTATTTTCCGACTTATTAGGTTTTTTGGCATTTCAAGTCATTTGTATTTTTTTTTATCTTGTTATGTATTTATAACGTGCTCTTAAATTAATACGTATCTATATTAATGGAATTACAATTACCAAAAGATATCTGTAATTGAATAATTGTTGTACGCTAGTCTTAAAGACTTGAATGATTACTCTGCGGGAAATGGAAATAACGAAATTCTTGTCTACAATTATTTCAAGGTTTTGACTATAACCAAGATATTAAGATCAAGAAGTTTTCTCATTAGAGAAACCTACTGCAAATTTCTGTGAGCGCTGACGTTTAACTAGTAGCCCCGAAATATCTCCTTAATTCCCGAAATGCTACAAATCTGTATCCAACACGCAAGATCAAGCAGACATTTATTAAAGTAATTTTTAATAAATTTTTATATCGTTGTAGAATCTATATCATAGGAAAGATATATTTAAATTAGAAAAAAATTTAGAATAATTAAACATTCTTCTTTCTTCTGCGCTGTCGATTAATAACATCTATTTTCAATCATGGAAGAATAAAAATTCTTATCTATTAAGGAACAAAATAAAAAAAAATTGCCTAACGAAAGTAAATAACTTGTTAGTTACCAAAGAGCGATTCGAATTCTTCAGAAAACGACATCGAATTTCTTGAAGAGTTAATTCTTCTCCAACGCGATCACGGAAGTTATCCTATCGAGCTGGAGAAACTTTCAACCTCTGTAGAAACTTCGAAATTGCCATATATCCGTTTGGAATCCGCGGTGTATTCGTTGAATCCGAGACGAATAGTTATTTTCAAGGAAAGTTTCTACGTGACTTTCATCTTGAAAGGGAAAGAAAAGAAGGATTGATTAACTCTTAAAAAAATATTCTGACTAATGTTGAAAGAATCAATAATAATGATTTTAATGGAATTTTAAACTGCTCGTTGCCAAGTTACAGTAAACCTTGTTGTGACTATGTACCATGTACCTATGTTAAGTAATTACATCAAGACAAGGAAGTGATTAATTCGATCGGAAATATCCTCTTCATTTGGTTTGATCTGATTGAAAAACAAATGTCCTTAAAATTCTACTTTTTCGGAAAGGGTTAAGTGGCCCTTTGCCGCGATGCACCGACGCAAGTAAAGCAAATTGATCGCAGCTGATCAGCGCGCAACATCTTTGTAAATCACATTGACAATGTAGCAGAGGAGGATACGGTGGTCTAGCACTATAAAAGATTTTTGCAAGTCTTCGCCCTTTCGTCTATACTTGAATTATTTGCTCGACGTGGTAGCAATAGGAAATATCCGAAATCGTATTTGCCATTCCCATGATCATATCCATCGGCGCCGCTTTTTTTCCTCTCTTTTCCCTTTCATAGATGACCAGCGTGGGTTGTTTGACTCAAATGGGATGCTCCTTTGTAAGCTCGCATTCTGCGCGGAGAATGCACGTTTTTTTTTTCCATCGGGTGAAATGAGCTGAAGTCTAATTTCCGAAGCTCTACCTCGGAGAGATCGGGGGTGGCGGTGGAAAGCAGGGGGATGATATTATCGGTGAAAGGAGTAAGGACTCCGAAGGAGCAGCGAGTTTGTCGAGGACATCAATCTGTCGAGTGTCCCTGTGTATACACATTGAAAAAGAAAACCTGATTCGATCTTCTGTAAGCTTCGATCGAGATCGATGTTTTGAATGAAGATATCGAAGGATCTGGGTTAAAGTAAATCGCGTACATGGTAACGTAAGGGTTATTGTCTACTATTTTCATGTTATGCGCTTTATCGCGTTCATCTCGTAGAATCTCTCGTGCTCGGTCTTTTTTTTTTTTTTGCTAACGAACATTGATATAAAAACGAAGTAAATGACAATCGTGCGTAAAATCTTTCACGATAATCTGATGTAAAGTTTGAGCACAAGTTGTGGCATTATACTAAAACTAGTGAAGCAAATAAATTTTATCTTGTCAAACAAATCTAAAATTATACCAAACGATTAAAATTATTGGATAATTTTAGAGATAATAAAATAAAAGATTTTTTGATTGTGTTTCACTAGAATTATTATTAAATAATAACGGTTTTTCATTTATTATTTATTCTTATAGATGCACGTTGATTAAGTATCGTAGCATCGATAGATTAAAAAATAAATCTCTCGAGCTATAAAGATGCAAATTTCCGCCGTTACTATAGTTACATGAAAAATTCGATTTTTCAAGTCGAGAGATTTGCGGATGACTTTTATTCGATTAGACGCGAATATGAAAAGTTCTCGGCGTGATTTTTAATAGTCTCATGATATACGACAGTTTGCCGGTAGAACTTTCAACGTACTCCGATTGAAAAATGGAGAATAATCCAAAATAAATATCCGAGTTGTCAACTAAAATTCACATATGTGAGTTCCGTCAGATTCGTATTATTACCAGAAATATAAAATAACATTTATCTCGGAGATCAGTGAAAACAAGCTCGCTAGATTTATCCTTTATATGTTTCTAATATTTTATAATATTTGAATTTCGATATAAAATGTTTACAAAATTTTCTTCAAAAACCTTATACAAATTTCATTTTATAAAATTATTTAACATGAATTGTTTGCAGTTCAAAATTATTACATGCAACATGCATACATCCGGTCTAACGGTTGCACTTACAAAAAAAAAGACAAAAAATATTTTTTGGAAAGAGTTATAGTCACGGTTCAAATGTTTTTAGTCGATTTTACGCGATACAATTTCATCGAAATTGAAATGGTTTTTCGAACAAAAATACATGATCAAGTAACGTATCGTAAAAGTGACAAGTCAGCCGTTGATATGAGAAAACGAAAGGAAATAGAAAATATAAGGAAAGGCGAGAAGTGTCGAAATGCGATTTACTGAAGTTGAGGATGGAAGTTCTCCCTTCCGGTTCGTTAAGCCGTCAGTTCCAGACACATATACTCGAAGTTTACATTTGGTTTGTGCGAAAAATACGACGCCTGTGTAATATGTTTGCCGTCGTTTATGTCTTGAAGAGTTAATGTCCAAACGCGAAGATACTTATCGTCGAAATGATTGCAAGAAAATCCCTCGACTCACAGCTTCATTTTTCAATTTTCGAGACGCAGTACCGAGGTATGTTTTCAAATATTTAGCTTGACTGCAGTCTCTAGCATTTCGCAAGACCTGCCACCGGCGATATTGCTTCGCAGCAAGATACCTTGAAAGTTTTACAACGAGGAATAAGTTCACTCGGCTAAGCCGAATACTATATGTATACGCTAGCGATTATCCCGATATTCCGGAGAGAGAGATTTTCAATTCGTGTTTAGATTCCATATCCTGAACCGATTTTCGCATCAACCGCGCGTAAGGCAACTTACGTAACGTATCACTAGGAGATTATTCAAAAAAATGTTAGCTACAAATTTATAATAATATATTAATATTCCGATGTTATCCGTCGTTATACGTCTTGCGTTCTTACCTCGCACTATCTACAAGTAGATTCTATCACGACCATGGTAAACGATTATTACCGAGTTTCCCGCTATAGTTCGCTTTGATTCAATTAGTTCCAAGCATCGATCGATATGGGATTTGGAGCTGAGAGAGCATCTCGTGCCAAAATCAAATGGAAAATTACCTCCTCGCGTCTATATCGCTTAATTTAAACGTAGGCGTTCTCATTACACAGGAGAAACTTGGCAAAGATAATTTTCTCTTTAAGATTATGCGTAATATCCTTGGCATGAGTGCACATCTTCCATAACAGCGCGTATTCACATATAACGTCCTTGTTTCTTATTATACGCAACTAATACGTAAAATGTCAAAGGTAAAGGTTTCCTTACTTAAACCTTAGAAATCCTTTATCCTCCTCCAATCTTTAAAAGGATATTGGAAGATATTCTTGCAACGCAATAGCTCTGATTTCTGTTTGAGATAACAAATGTGCCACCAAGATTTCACACGAGTGTCGCGACACACCCTGAATAATAAGTAACATTTTATAAAATATACATATCTATCATTTCTCGAATAACTTATCACTTTGAAATGCTACGCTTCGTTGTTGATTAAAAATTGTGACGCTTCGGTGCTCTCGACAGAAGTTCAAAGGCTTGCTCTCAAAACAGAAATTCCGGGTACATGGGCATAAAGATTAGACAACTTTCAGAACCGTACGAGGATAGTCACGCCCCGAATAAGAGGGAGCGACCAATAGGATGACTCCAGGTAGAGGGTCGTGCACGAAATTAAAATATCCTTCCTATGTAATGATACGAGAGATATGCTAGTAACGACGCACGTGAATTCGCAGGACGAGAACTATATGGTTCTAGTCCGGATCGTTCCCTTTGCGCGATGGAAAGGGTGATTTCCAACCCCTAGTCGAAGGGTTCCGCGGGCATCCCCTTGGAATCGCGGATCCGGCAGACATATGCTTAGGCAAGGGAGAGAGAAGCGTTATTGTATTATTCACGATTCTCGACCCCGTAAGATAACGTTACCGTGATTTTTAATAGGCGGATGCAAGGATGAGAAAGTGTGGCGGGTGTGGCCCTTCATGTATGCCTCGCTAATGGGATTAGTTGTGTTGTTAGGGGGTTTAAAATCGCTATGTTTTCTCAACTTCATCGATGCGAGCTAAATAATACGGTATATTATTCGCCAATATCGAGACATTCTTTACAGATTTGATATAGATTTATCATTGATGATAACAAGAATATATATAGATAAATATTAAAATTCTATAATTTAGATGACAATTAAGTTAACATAATTTAATATTTTTACAGCAGAGACGAAACATGTGATTCTTTTTAAAAAAAAAATGTTTTATATTTAATAATTTTAATTTTTATATTTATTAATAAATAAGATTTTGTTATTTAATGATATTTGTATGATATTTGTATGATATTGAGTTTCAAGTTAAATAATTTAATAATTATCAATATTTAGATATGGTAGCTAGTATTACTTTTTTTCCTCTTAGAGTATTACTGAAACATATTATCATTGTATTATATTATCTCAATTTTGTCCCAATCACGAAGCGATCATTAGATCGCGTTTCCCCTGACATAACGAATGCGTCGTCGCGCGCAATTAATTTTCGGATGTATCGACAGGTGCGGTCAACGTAGAGTCGTTCGCACAAGAATACACTCGCGCTATGACGAGGCCGAAACTCTGATGTGAAAGTGGATATTCGAAATTCGGCGTTTCATGTTAAACACTAATTTTCCGCTTTGTGAGCGCATCAGGTCTCGTCTATTGCGCGACTCGCTCGATAAATTACAGGAACGGCTAATCAAGAAATTAGTCGCGTGTATGGAAGTCAAACGGTATTACCGAAACATTATTGCCTTTCCCTTGATACGCTTCGCTGTGCCGCAATGGCGATTTTCGCAGAGAATCTCGATGCGAATACTCGTTGCGCACGGATACAATATGTTTCTACTCGGCATTCAAATGCATACATCCTATGAATAATAAATTTTTCATTTCGATGAATCAAAAAGTGGTAAATATTATTGCTATTATAACATTACACAACGTATGTATGTGTACATACATACTCGCGCGCAAATTTATGTTTCCAAATTTATAATTAGAAAATTTGTAATCATGTTTTAATTTCGTGTAACCATTAAATTCCTTTCATAAATTAAAATAAGTTAAATTAAGATAAAAATAATATTTATTAAAGAGATCGAAATTAATATTGCGATACAAGGAACAACTTCCACAATTTTATATTCGGATCATATTAAAATATCGTTTTAGTGAAATTCGAGGAAAGCTCGCTGCTGTATCTTTTATTTCTCAAGTGGACAAAACGTTTTCTAACAATCCTCAATGTTCGTCAGTCAACATATTTGGACTATCAAGTAGCTATTTCGATTTCGTATTCTGCAGTAGTTTCGTCATTTTTCTCTCATTATTCCCGCAACACTAACTTTTATTTCAGTTCGGTACTGCGAGATTTCATCAACGTAATACACTCGAGAATGCAAATTCTTGTAAAGAGAAAGTGGAGAGGAAGAGACGAAAAATAAAACCGGCAGAGTTTCAGTTTCTAAGGTAGATCTGAGATTTGATACGAGTCTTCCTGCTGAATATCGACCCGTAGTGAGAAATGAATTTACGTTTTGTCCCTGTGTCGGAGAAACACCGACGGAAAGCGACCTCATCTGTAAACCAATGCCCGTCACATCAATGTAATCTCATTCCTATAAAACTGATTCACTTACGTATATATGTAATAGACGGCAATAATGCTGAAATTTGTTTCTCTGTACATTTTTCTGCATTTTACAAAGAAGATTGAAATAAAATTCAATTTATCATGTTTTTTAACTCATCATGTAAACATGTATTCTCAGAATCTCTTTAATTAAATCATTATCTTTAAAAGAAATTTAAAAAAAAAATAAAACTACTCAAATTTTAAACACATAAGATAGAATATTATTCAAAAATAAGCAATAAAACTAGAGATACATGTAATTTTTTTTTCTTATCCTTCTAAAAATTGTTTATATTCTTCAACAAATAAAGATTGGATTAGATACATAAATTTTATCATTATGAATTCTATTATCTAATATTACATCCAATCTTCACTTATTTCTCGAAATCCATTGTGGCGTCATTTATTTAATTTCCTGCGACTGGAAATTACTAATGAATCGCTTTCTACAAATTGAGGTAGGTACTACTGTCTTTACCTGACTCCTCCTATCAGATTATCTTGATTACCCGCGCAAATTCTTCTACACGTTCCAAGGAAGCCTATTTGATAAACGAATTGACGGAAAAAAGGGAGGATGGAGAATGAAAATCTTTCCACTTTTTTTCGTTCCACTTGTTTCGAGAAAAATCACAGGAATGAAAGAATCTTCTTTTTTCCACCGTTCTCGAAATTAGTCCATGAATTGAGGTCTTCAGTTAAGCGACGGAGATAATATTAGCATTAAGACACACGTTTTCAATGAGATCCATTAACGATAATTATTGTAGGAAATGAAATTTAAATTTTAAGCATATAAATGTATCAGCACGTTTGTGTTTTCTTTTTCTGTTGATTTCGAATCTATGTTTGCGAAAGACTTGCGTGTTTGTTTTACGAATCAAGACAAATAGCTAAGAACAAATAACTGATCATGTATCTTCCCCTTGAGTCGGGAGATTTCAAAAGAAAACAATCGATTCGATTAAGTACGATATTCGTAAAACAGTCGAAAAACAGCCGCCGAAATTATACCACGAAAGCGAGAGTTTACGTATCATATTTATCATATTTATTGTGTAAACATTGAATAACATGAAACATCTTTATTCAATCAAATCCTACATTATGGTATTTGCAAATGATATCTCGTACGGTAAAGTATCTTTATAAAGTATCTTTTATAAAACATTTAATTCTCATAAAACTAGCCTAATGACTATATCAATTTCTTTGCGATAATTTGAAATTTTTTAAATTCAGAATTAAAAACATCTTTTACTCTTTTTATTAACTTATTGAAAAGGGAGGGGAAGATTTAATATCTGCGTCAGCTTGTTTCCATCGATTTAAATCATACTTTGAGTTCATCATCCGTATTTCGGCGGATAGCGGGATCGGGGTGATAATAATAGAAAGATGGGTAAAGAGGCCGTATAAAATTTCCGGTGATATTAGCCACCCGTCGAATTAGCGCTGCGAGAAAATGCCCTACTCACTGTCGTTCCCCGGGGAGAGCAGTTGGGGTAAACTCCGAATTGGGGGGCACCCTCGCGAAGAAGGGCGGGGCCCTGTACAAAGGGCCCTGGATCAAAAACCAACCCCTGGGTGGAGTTTGCACCCCGTATATATAAACGAGTCCACGACTTGAAATACAGAATTCGATGCACCGTTGTGCAGTCAAGATCTGCGATCTATATTTGACTCAACTTCGTCTCATAATTGAAAACATAAAAGGTGTGGATCGATATCGCGAAGAAATCCAAAAAAAACAAAGAAAAATAATCATTCTTCAAGAAAATAGTAGAAAAATTTAAGAAACACTGTGATCTCAAAATATCGTTTAAAAAAAAAAAATTTCGTACTATTAAATTGAAAACGGAAATTAAGTTAAAAGTAAAAATTAGTTAAGTGCAACGAGAAGATCTTAATGATCGTTGGATTACTTTGTGCCGCATGTGAACTCTACAGTCTGAAGTTGGACACTTGAAAAGTGTTTCCGGAAGATTCTTCAACGAGACGAAAATGTCTCGAAGCTTTCTGGTGGATTCTTTGATCGGCAACAACTCGCCACCCTCATATCCGTTACCATATTATGGGAACCTCCCTAATTACATGTTCAATTTTTTCAACGTGGGTTTGGGTTACCAACCCATTAGACCAGTGCCCAGACCACCCGTCATACCCGTGCCGGTTAATCCACCGACGTTGGGCGTCTTGCCGATATCTGGACAGAGTCCTCCGTCGCCTTTAAATATTTCTACAAACAAATTACCAGGTAGACATATAATTGATAATTAATTTATAATTTATGATAAATTTCCTAGAATAAATTACTTAAGAACCCTAAAATCATATTTAAATATTTCATAAAAATATTTAATTATCTCTTTGTTACTTTTAATCTAATTATATAATAAATATATTAATTACATATGACGTAAATTTAATTGTTTAGATAACATAAACAATTTCTAAATATTCATCCATTTTCAAAATTTTCAAGATATTATTTTAGAGTATTATCTACAAGATACGCATTGTATCTTTCCAATCTCTTCACTAGATATATCACGTAGAAGCAAGCGTTGAATCTATCGAATTTTCCTTATCGCCGTAACTATATATCACGTAGCAACGCCATTAACCTCTGACCTTTTTCCTTAGACGTTTCAACACGCAGCGAGTCTCCATCCCGTAACAGCACACCGACACCTCCGCCAAAGTCTCCGAGCTCCATTAGCAACAGTTCGAAGCGCATCCGGACCGCGTTCACTAGTACTCAATTGTTGGAGTTGGAGCGCGAGTTCTCTTCGAACATGTACCTGTCGCGGCTACGTCGAATCGAGATCGCGACCAATCTGCGGCTGTCGGAAAAACAGGTGAAAATCTGGTTTCAGAACCGCCGAGTGAAGTATAAGAAAGAGGACTTGCCGTCTGGCCAGAGCCAGAAATGCTGTTGCCTACGAACGTGCGGAAAGCGAAAGGGTGGCTGCGGGGAAGAATCGCCTGGTCGGAAGTGCGAGCAAGACGACGATGAAAAAAGAACGTTGAAGAGCGACGAAAGCGACGATGGCAAATCCGGTCGCGATCTCGCCATAACCGAATGCCTCGAACGCTCGATCGCGAATGTAGATGCTCGTCTTGAGGAGAAGTTCGACTTCTCGAGAATAAACTCCATGCAGGAGGATCAGATAGGCGGATACGAGGCGCGAGATCTTTCTCGAGGTTGCAAGAGAAGTGTGACGGAGGCAAGTGAAGGCAACGACAAGAGAAGGAAGGTGGAGACGGTGGCAGATTATCAAACTCCGAATTCGGAGGCGATTACAACTCCGGTGTTCAGAAGTATGGGATGCACGAAGCATACTGTCGAGAGAATCGTTAACTCGTAGGTTCAGAAGCCCGTACATAAGTTCCCGAGATCTCTAAAGTAATGTAACGCAAAGTTCAAACTCCCACGATGCCTTTACGAATAGATAAATTGAATATGTAGTATCTAAAGAAATAGATGAGCGTACTAAGAAAAGTCTTGAGAAAATGAAACCATATCAAAATGTGCATTTGTAAATATTGTAAATATTTTGTAAGATTGTATTGTATATCTATTTTTGTACAATTTACATAGAAAACTAAAAATGTATATTTTTAATATAGACAAAATAAATATCAGAATTAAAATGCAATTATTAGTATCTTAATTCCTTCCTAAAATGCGACGATTATTTATATATTTCGTTCATCAAACATATTATTCTCAAATCATATAAATTTTGCAATAATTATGCTATAAAACTTAAAGCTTATGTAATAATTTTATTAAAAAGAAGAGTAACTTTTATAAATATTTAACAATATATAAAACAATTTAAAATAGAAATTATATTTTAGATTATAAGAGGTTGATTATAAAAAGTCTTTTGTAACAATAACTTTTGTTACTGAATACAAAATAACTTCAATAATTAAAATAATTTAACATAAATAGTAGAATCATTTTCAATTAAATAGTTCAAATATTAAATTTTGTTGTTAGCATATGAATGCTACTCTTGATTATTATAATAAAAATATTTAATAAAAAAATTTTTTTTAATAAATAAAAAAGTTTCTCGTTTAATAAATCTAATAAGAAGAAAATTTTCCAAATATTTTATAGTGGTTATTAAAATGTTACATATATACTTTAAATGTATGCTTTAATTAATAAATGTAATTAATCCAATAAAATTTTATATTACTTTTCACACACATATAATATATTCAAATCAAATATATCCCAAATACATAACATATATCAAATATCTTCAGAATCTATTCAAACTACAAGAGATAGTAATAGCAAATAAAAAGTTACGAACAATGGATTACCAAAATATAGTTTCTCATATATAAAGCGATACAAATAATGTATCAAGCATTCATCATAAAGAAATATCTCGGACACATGTCGCCACCTTTAACGATGTAACTCGCGTCTGTACACGATTTTCCAGTCAAACGATCGGCTAGAAAGAGTACAACTCAACAGGAGTACAACGTGGTCACTCGGAGGGCACGTTTGCCATTGTCGACGGGAAACCGGTCGTGTTGAACTAAATCCTGAAAATTTGTCAAGAGGCCTCCACTTTAGGTTAAATTTAAGGTAAAACGTAGTTAATGGTGCTAAGGAGCCATACGACAATGCGCCGAGGTCTCTCGCGCTCTCGAAGTCTCGAGCTCGGGCCAACAATGGCACACTTGTGTTGCCATTCGCGGGGCCCGACGAAACGTGAAAACCAGCCGGCTGCCCTTTTTTTCCGGGCCCGAACGCGACAACGCCGCGCCCCATTCACGGTAGCCGAGAAATCCCCGTGGTCGCGTAGATTTGATTCATTCATCCGCTCGGGGAATCAATGACGCGGAGGAGGGAGGAGGGGCCGATCGCGCAGACTGAATGACGACGAAAAAGTCGGAATCGAAAAATCGCGCTTCCACGATCCGCCTTTCTGCCTTTCGTCCTGCACAACGGCGGCCGGTGCCTTTCAATCGGATCGCTCAGAATGAGTGTAAAGAACGCGTAAGGAATGCGGATTCGTCGACAATTTCTCGCCTCTTAAGAGTGGTAGCGGGCGCATTCGGTTATGGCAGTTTAAAGTCTGACGCGTGAATGCGAATACAAGTGATGTATGGAGTGCCTCTTAAATCCCGACGACTTTTCCAATCTTTTCTACCTGAGGCGGCGGTTGCTTCTGAGTTACGACTTTTAATCAATTGCCAGATTATATACGATATATATATATATATATAGAGAGAGAGAGAGAGAGAGAGATTAATGAATAACCAGTAGAAAAGCCCGATAACAATGTTTGCCGCGTTTCACTCTTCAATTGAATTTCAATGTTTCGCTCATTTGAGATAGCGTCGAGCTTTAAATGAACGTGTCACGTTCAATCGCAATTCAATTTTCCAGACCCTCGCGTGTTCACATCTCGGATTCAATCGGATCATTGGCAACGATAATGATATATACATAGATGTAACCGCTCCTTTGTACGCCCATTCGGAATTCGCGTATGCGAGTTGATTCCGTCTGCCAAATCACGAAATGCCACATCGCGCGCAATCCCACACCGATTGCGTCAATGAGGAATCGTCCGAATAATTAAGCACGCTTCATCCTTGCGCATTGTCGAGAAACTTAATGGAATCGCGAATGACATCCGGAGAAAATGATGACAGCGTATTAAAGCGTTATTCGGTTCACTTTACCGAGTTCTACGGAACAATCTGCATTGCTGCACAATAACACCACTGCGATCCTATTGAATTATATAACGTTACGTATAACTCGCATTATGCAACTCGTTCAATCATTTCCTAATCTAAAACATTAGAGAAATTCAAAATAACTCTAATATTAAAATTGATAAAAAGATATATATGTAACGCTTGTTAATCTATCTTTCTTTTTACGTAATAAAAATAAATTTTATGATTTTAAATTATAATAAGTATATAATTTTTTTTCTCATATTTTATATTTAGAGTTTTTTATTTCAATCATTTTTTACAAGTTTTTTTACAAGTTTTTAATTATTACCTAATGAGATTACCCAATGAAAATAAAAATTAAATTTTCTTAATATTATATACAGAATGTTAGATATGATATTATAGCAATCATATTTATATATTTTATATTGCGTAACATGTCACTTTTCCACCTCATTACATGAACCATTCAGCTTGACAAGCTGCAGAACAAGGTAGAAAGATGGAAGAGCATGCTTCTACAGGCATTCTCCATCATCGTTTGTACATACGTGATTAATTTTTTAAATCTCGATTTAAATTCTGTTCGCATGTGACCGAATCTAACAAAACTGCCGCGAGATTGCTTACCCTCAGCAGCAACTCGCGATTGCAACGGTTTCCATTCAACGACCCTAACAGATCATCGCGGTCAGCCGGATTGTCGAAGAGGGTTTACTCGAGTGATTGTAATGAATCCGAACGAATTTGCACTCTCCAGAGGAACTGGTAAGACGACCACAACGGTTCGTGCAACTCGAAAATCGCGGGAAAAAGACGATGATAAAGAATAAGGTAAGAAAAGACAAAGAGAAGAGAGGGACAAAGAGAGGGTGACAGAGTTTGTTGTCGGCGGCTGATTTCTGGTTCCGGTGCGCTAATTCATTTCATCTTATGCGCACTGAAGAGGCGCTCCATCAAAGCTGGAAAAAGCTACCGCGACAGCACTTTAGCGCGAAAGGGAGGCGGAGAGTGAGATGACAGGGTAGTGCGGGCACTCGAAAGTTGAAACCGTTTTTGCCTCTTTACTCCCAACCCGGAGGACAATGGCGACAGCGACGTCGACCAATGTGGATCGCTTTCGTGGTGTGGCTCCGGGCAACTCGCGTTTGAACCGATCGATTGATACCAGCAGATGCGACTATGAGAATTTCAATAAATAATGTGAGAATATTTTTTTGGAAGAAAGATATGAGAAAAATTTCTTCTCGAGTCTATCAAAAATGCAGACAAAAAAAGAGAGCACGAGAAGAGAGAAAGATGAATCTTTTACGATCCGGCAACATTTGATAAATAATAAAAAACGGCGATTTTACGCCGGGAACATCGTCGAGCACGCGTGAAACCGTATCTTCCTAAAACAAACTCCGTTTCAATGTCGAGATAATGTTTCGGGGGTAGGAAACTTAACGGCGCGATAAATTTGTTCGGCACGATAAATTTGTCTTAATGGCGCTTCCGGGTTCTCCCGACATCGTTGATTTCACACAAAGCGCGGAACTCTCGAAAGGCATAAACCTTATGAACGACGAACTGTTCTTCATTGTGACGCGGGTGCATTGTGTAATACATCGGTATCGCAGGAATGCATCGTGCGCAGCCGACGTCGTCGGCCACCGTCGTATGTGTACATGACCAATGACGCGAGAATAATTTCGCAGCAATGCCCGCAAATATGATGATCCGCCGTCACCCGGTTTCTCATTGTCGCGAGTCCTATTCGCACTGGCGAAAAGCATGTCGACGATGAAGGATCGATTTACTGCGGCAATCGGAGGTTGTTTAATGATTGACGAACGTCGAGAAACGGTGTCCCGGGAAATAAATTTCTTACGTGTCGGGAACAGTTCAAGACTCGACAGAGCAAAGATATAAAATAGTGAAGTGGACAGCATGTTTGCCACGTACGCAGCAGGATGTAAATTTTATACAAATATACATTTATATTTAAATGTACATTTAATTTAAATGTATGTATAAAATTTTAAAGTTACACGAACGTATGACAGAGTGAATGCGGGTAAATGTGATTGTTGAGACGAGCATCTAAAGAATATCGAAAACGACTAAGAAATATAATATAATTGTTTTTTATGACAAAAGCGTGTGAGATGTACATTGATAAATGATTGATATTTATCAAAATATGTGTGTACGCATGAACTAGAATTGTCATTGTATGATAAAAAATAAGAAAAGCGATATTAGCGAAAGAGAGAATTTGTCAGTTTGTAGAAAATCTATATACTCGAGAGAATCAGTTGCACAGTTTACCTTGGGACAATTGCTTGTCCCAAAAAATTTTATACAGATTGCGAGTGAACAATAAAAATTTTTTTTTCGTTATTTTTAGCCCAAAAATCTCATATAAATATATATTTAAAAAAATGTCGCGCTATTATTTTTCGCATGACTACTATTACCTTTCAAAATACATTGTTTTGTAAATAATAAAATAAAAATGTCTTAATTCTTAAGAAAATTGTAATGACAAAACTGAACGACTGCAATTATTTCATTATTTTTGTGAGCGTCTTAGAAAAGTAGAAGAGAAAATTCTACCTGAAAATTGGTAACAGCCGCTAAGGGTGCCTCGGCAGTCGCAGCAATTTAAGGGAGAAACAATAAAGATAGGGTTTCACCAAGTCATTACATCATCATTACGCGTGGCAGGTGGCGTATCACCCACACGGACGACGTCTATCTCGTGTATCTCTTCCTGTGTGATCTTCGCATTAAACCGTGAAATACACACGTTAAACGCACCTGTGTCCCAAGCGTGTTCGCTTAATGCGAGCCGGCAACTTTCAGGAAATTGCCTTTGGGACTAGTTTAACTTAACCGAAAAACCTGCCCGAGCGTGCCGCAATGGTCGATCGATCGATTACAAACCTGTTTCTAGGCAATGAACGAAAAAATTTCTCCGCCTCAAAGTATTATGACAATTATATTTGCCCATTCTTACAACGAACATCAATGGCTTGTTATTGCCATTAACATTTGTTGTATAAAAAAATTATATTTTGAATATATTATTTTATTTACAAAGAATAATTTATAAACATATGCAAATATGCTCTCGCTACATCTCATATAAAATCTGTCTAAAATGTAGTAACAGCTTAAAATCTGGGTTGGCTCTAAAGTTACGTGTGAAATTTATATGATAAGCGAAACTTTTTAAAATCTCATTTTTCGGACTTTCACGGATAGATTAAGCAAGATTTATCTTTCTAGTTGATATTAAATCACAGGCTTTAACTTTAACGAGTTCTAACACGAATCTATGAGCAATAAATGAAAAGCGCAAACTATTGCATTTCGTTATATGCAAAGAATAATAAGAGCACTGTATACGCATATAATATATATCATACGTGTTCGCGCATGCAAAGCATAGATATTATTTGTTGAGAACATATATCCATCTTCCTTCAAGTGCTTATCTAACTTTCACATCACGTACAGTCGATTCGCCAAGTTAAACGATATGTAGAACATAAATACCAAGATTCAGAGATTTTATACGTCTGCCATTAATTCTTAAAGAGTTATAATAATTAAAAATCCCAACAATAATAATAAAAAAGCTAGTTAAAATCATTTTTTTTCTCTTTAAATTAGCAACATAAAATGAAAAAAAATTGGGCTCAGCCGGGATTTGAACCCGGGACCTCTCGCACCCAAAGCGAGAATCATACCCCTAGACCACTGAGCCGTTCTTAGTACGTGTGGCTCGGTTTATGACATCATGAAAAGTGCACTTAACTTTATTTGTATAGACATATAATTTTCTTTTTTTTTTAAACACAATTATCAATATTTCATCAAAACATCAAATTTCTTATCTAATATTAATATAATAGCATAAACGTAATTAAAATGCACAACTTCCATCGTCAAGAAATTAATTATCCTACGCTCATATAGCGAACTTTTGAGACTTCGTCTTCGTTACCGAAAATTAAAAGACTATAGTTACTGGCTAATAAAAGCGGAAAAAGTACAAAACATTTGTTTATCTTGCCGAAAACAAATTAATGAATTACCATGTCGGAAAGAAAGTATCCCCTTTTCAACGATAAATTACACCGTGGATGCAAACCCGACCGCCATTTGGCCGTGGCATTTATCACAATTAGAGCCACAAAATAGCCACTTAATTTCGGGACAAGACCGTCCCTCCCTCCCTCTTTTACTCCGCAAAAAAAAACCAGCACCTTCGTTTACCGGCGACAAAAAGCGCCGGCTCTTGTACCTTTGTTTCGCCGCAGTTAACTCGCTCGTAACGTGTCGTCACCCTACAGGCAAAAACGCGGTGGAAACGCGTTGCGACAA
Organism: Pogonomyrmex barbatus; assembly: GCF_055798465.1. Lineage (NCBI taxonomy): Eukaryota > Metazoa > Arthropoda > Insecta > Hymenoptera > Formicidae > Pogonomyrmex > Pogonomyrmex barbatus. Next base: position 26,743,489 of record NW_028297098.1, read on the forward strand.
CCCTCATACGCCGAAGGGTCGGAGAAGATTTGTGGTCGTATTGGATGGACCGCAAAGGAACGACTCAAAGGGACGAAATCCCAATCTCTCCCTATTGACGTGTGGTCAGACAGTCGATTTTGAATAGACTTCTCTAAAGCGAAGATCGAGAAGGCGCGTTCGATTGTTCGTACGAACGATGCCGATGATATGAAGCCACGGATCCTAAAGGCTGTTGACTGACAACTTTGAAAACACGTGTATCACGCGGTATAATAACTTGGCAGGTGCTACAGTCGGTTATAATATCGCTTTGAGAGAGCATTTAACGGAAACTGTAATATTTCGGTCTAATTAATCTTAATCCCATATCAATGCAATTTTATTCGTGGAATAATATAGCGAGAATTGTTCTAGCTTGTTCAAACAAGCCTCTATCTCATTCAAACGCTTTATTTAATTTTTTAATCCCCGGCGCGGCCGGTTCAGTACTTTTCATAACACGATTTTGTATTATATCACGTTTTGTAATTTGTGTTAATATCGCGTTTTATAATTTTATTAAACTTTAATATCATACGCATTTAAATCCAGATGAATTATTCTCAGAATAATCAGAGAATAATGCCATGTAATAAAATATATAATTGAAGAATCAGAAGTGCAGCGTATATAAACTATATATTTAAAGTCATAACTCATGTGTCACGATGCTTAAAATTAAATAAAATTTTATTCTATTGCTTAATGTAATATATAAATCTAAAGATTAAAGTCTGCTTTAAATGATTATCTTTACGATATAAAATATATGGTAATATAATATGGCAATTAAACAATCAAATGTATGGTTTAACTTTATAAAATGGATTTAATTCAAAAAAATTTAGAGATGATATTTTATTTACAATTATATTTATCACATACATTTTGATATATGAATATCTCTAAATATGTATTTTATCTCTAAATATGTCTGTTTTTTGCTTCTTTCATTATTTATCATATTATTTTGTACTATCATAAAGTTTATTTTTAGCTCATCTATCTCTGTCAATAATGTGTGATATAATATAACAAACAACTAAAGAATATAAAAATAAAAACAGATATATAAAATATGTATTAAAAACACTCGTGTATCAAAATACATAGAATTCTATTTTAAAGTCTGAATTACAGATCTTTTAAAGAGGTCTTCATAAAATCAACTTCATCTATCCTTGTCAGAAAAGTAATATGATAAACTAAAAAGAGTCAGAAACAATTTTATATATAAAGTATGCATTTAAAAACACATATATATCTATAATGCGCAGAAAATAAAATTATAAAAACAATTCTATTTTGATATCCTAATTATCGAATTTCTAAGAAAGACTAAAATCTATCTCTACTAGAATAGTACCATGTAATATGGCAAATAATTGACGAATCAAAAACATATCAAATATATATTTAAAAACACATGTATCAAAATATACTGTGTATAGAATTGCAAAATTCTATCTAACGTCCATTTTTATCGATATAAATGAACTTTATTCTCGATTTAACTCACTCTATTTTTTTAGAACAAAAAAAAAGATAAAAAATAAATTAAACTGAGATCAGACTATAATACAATATAATACTAAACAATTAAAGAAACATATGTATTATATAAACATATTTAAAAACACACAAAATATACCGTATCAAAATATACCGTGTATAGAATTACAAATAAAATTTAACGCTCATTTCTATCAATATAAATTAACTTTATTCTCGATTTAATTCTTTATTTTTTTTCTATTTTAATTTTTAGAACAAAAGAAAGATACGAAGTAAATTAAATCTATATCAAAATATATTGCGATATAATATGATAAATAATTAAAGAATCAAAAAACATATATATTTAGAGACATTTATGTATCAAAATATACGATGCATAGAATTATGAAATTTTAACATCAGTAGAAACACATTGGTGGAACGCATTTAAATAATAGGTTCTCCAAAGCAGACTTTAAAAGTATCGATTCGATTTCCGATTGTGCAAAGTGCATATCACGTTAAGTATTAAAACGTCGCGACGAAATCAATGCAACAAATATTCACTCACCAGACGACGTATCGCCGATACGTCGTACGCCTATAGCTTGATGTGCTTCTTTCTCGGCTGCTCCATTGCTCCGCCGCAGATACTCCATCGTCCCAGACGCTCCGTTGCGCTAATTAACACAGCACAATTATCGCCCGATTACCTCGCACGACACTCCCGACACACTTATTCCCCTCACGGTGTATCGAGAACAGTAACGTAAACAACGCGAAACGTGATCTCCGCGCCAAATTATCGACGCTTATTGCGCGATCGACGACGTTGCCATGACAGTCACGTCGCGTCGAGGGACGAGTAATTAATGGAAACAATGGCGATAGTTTATATGGCGTTCCCGAAACATGACGACTGTCGCTTTGATACACATAACCAACGCGAAACATGACGACTGTCGCGATTCCGTTTCTCTGTCGACATGATTATCGCGACAAGCGATTAACGAGATACGATGATTTACCAATTCTTAATGACGATCCATTATCTCCATTTCCAATGTAAATTCATTTTGATCTCGGTTAAATTCACCTTCTGTCTTTATATAATTCTGTGAATTAGAAGAAGATAGAGGGTAAACTGAACCGAAATCGATATTGATCAAATCTATATTGATGAAAATCAATAGGAGATTAATCAATGTCTGAATGTACATGTCGAAAACATGACAATCGTTCACTGTCTTGAAATTTCGTTGAAATATATTCTCTGCACGGCGAACGCGAATGTTATATTCACTTTATTAAAAACAATTAACAGTATTCAAACCCAAAAAAAATTTTCTAAGAATTTAGAAGCACAACCGATACAAAATTCAACTTTTATAAATCTATTAAAATAAATATCTTAATTTTTTCAAAGCATAAACAGATTTTCTGAGAATCAGGTTTCCCAGATTTTTCTAGGCAATAGACACCCTGACTATCTTACCAGAACAATTAACGCGATACGACATCTCACGATGTAGACGCTTCTTCCACTCGACATACGCTCGAAACGAGCAACGCGAAATGCGACAATCGTCCATGTTTGCAAGCATCGTTACCGGCCATTAATTTGGCTCGCGACAACTTCACGGTATACAGTTCAACAGTCATTCCTTCGCGAATGTTAGTATCACGGAGTTCGATTTTCGAAAAAAAACTACTCCTAATACCTGCTATCGCTCCATTCCAAAATTCCCGAAACCCAACGACTTTTATTTGATTCCTGCATCAGCAGATTCTCGCGTCGGAAACAGAAAATTTCGCGCCGTTACGCCGGGAAGAGGAGCAAGCAAGATAGGACAAGTCGACGGAAAGACACCGCTAATTGGTCGTAAGTGATCCCGTGACATCGAGCGTCATGATCACGTGATTCAATATGGGTAATCGACGCGCACGCAAAATTATCTCGTCAAGATCTAACGCGATTCGAAAGAAACGCGTCCGCTCGCTTCGAAGGGGAAATGGTAACTCTTAGTCGCTCGTATCGCTCGTGCAAACTTACAGGTAATAAAAATCTTGTTTGTATACTTGGGTCGTGTGGTAGGGGGAACCTCCCGCTTCCTGTGTTTTTTGTTTTCATTCGAGTATCTCCGTGCCGCGTACTTTTGTCTACGACGTGTTTTTCCGTTTCATTATCAACTTCGTATATACATTATTCGGCTCGTGTCGGATGTCAACAAGCCGAACGCACGGGAAGGAAGGAAGTAGGTGGGGGAAGGAAGCGCTATGGGGATCTAGCGCGTGCCGCTCGATACGCATTATTGCTTTTGTCCTGCGTACGGACGGCCATATTGTCCTGTGAGAAATCCGAAAAGATCTACCGAATTATCTGCGCGTCTCTCGCCCGCCGGCGGTGAATTTCTCGCTTAACGAATAACGGATACGTTAAATTAAGATAGCGGTAATCACTAGCACTTAATACTTGATCCTCAGATTGCGCGATCGATTACGTTAATCCTTATTCACGATTCTCCTCCCCCCCCCCCTCTATTTCTCACGGTCTAGTGTCGCGTTATACTGCGTCTTTCGTTTCGCCATTACGGGATTTGCAACGATGACTTCTCATTTGATATCAATGAACTTTTCGTGCGGAAACAAGCCGAGATTTCGATCGAAATGTATGTCTTATTACTATTTATTACGTTATTCTTATTAATTTACTAATTAGCGTTTAGTATGGAAATGAGTATCGGAAATGCCGAATCGACACACACGCGCGCGTACGCGCGCGCGCGCGCACACACACACACACACACACACACACACACACATATCGGGCGATTGAGATATTAATTGCTATTATTACTTATTCTTTTTGTTATTATATTTTTACGCGAGTGAGTGATAAAAATGCTGAGTGAATACCTTTTTGGAATTTACAACGGAGCGGAAACGAAAGGAGAAGGCAAAGGAACTTCATCAGGTAACTTCGAAGGATCAAGTGGTGAGTGAATTTAATCATTAATCAAATGAAACAATTAATTACGCGTGGTTAATTATTCATTTATTTTTGCGATGATTTGACATTATTGGATTATGGTGATCACGATTCATATTGCCTTTGGAGTAATAAAGTAATAAGTTTTGTAATATTTATTTTAACTTTAGTATTGCTATTTTAATTTAGTATTCTATGTTATTTACAAAATTAAGAAGTTATTAATTATTATCATTATATAGACAGTTAAATCGCTTTTGAGTAAAATAACATGTAGTCACAACGTGCATTTTAATTACTATGGAAAAATGAAATTGATAAAATAATTTTAATAGTTTGATACAAAAATATAGAATTGTTAATGAATATTGTTATAAAAAACGCAACGAAATTTAAATTGCTTTCGAGTAAAATAATATCATATATCTTAATTACCATTTAACAAGAATCGCTATAAGTTTTTAAAACCTGGATCAAAAATTATTTAAATAAATAAATAAATAGAAATGTTTTAATGCAAATATAATTAAGAAATAATACAAATATCTATTTTTTTTATATATAAGTATTTTAAATGTTCAAGATTATACGCTATAGGTAGACGTAAAGTTTAATTGCGATGCAGAGATTAATAGTTCTAGTAGTTTTGTAATTAAACATTTTATTAATATTTTTATTTATAGAGCAATTAATCTCGCATCGCGATGAAACTTTAATAAATCATCTCGGAAACTGAAAATGCTTATATAAAAAGAATTTAGATTTTTATCGTAATTCGTAATTACATTTGTATTAGAACACACACACTTGTATTTATTTATTTAAATGATTGTTGATCCATATTCTGAATTGCTGCCAAACTTTTTGTATTACTTTTAAATGCGATCTAGAATAATTCAAAATTTTTTCACAATTTTTTCATTATAAATTAGTATAATACATTCTTAAACGGTCTCAAATAATCTATACGAGCGCTGCAAAGAATAGACGCGCGCGCGATTTTCATATAAGATAAGGTCGACGCTTGTGGAACAAAGCTTTCGCGTTCTTGACTAATTTCCAGCGAGATAATCTCCGACACGGTCCTCGATCATCCCTCCTTCCGTGCCTTTTAACGTCACTTTAACGGGCCGCGATACCGATCTGCGGGTCGTTGCATAGAACGCGTTCCAACCGAGCTTTTCGCAGTTTTTCCGGGGTGGGAAGGAGTTTTCGTAAAACCCGGCATGCTGTTCTCGCCAAGTCACTGCGCTAATCCTTATTTAACCCGAAGTTTATCGGCCGCATCGAGGCGCGCGGGATTAACTTAGACGCGCGCCAGCACAATGGGACACCACTTAACACCCCTACGGGGCACCAGCATCTTTCTATCGCGATGCGATGCTGAGAACGATAGTGATTGAAAGTTGTCAGTGCTTTTGTACCTGCGAACGTGCGTCTGCTCGCTGGAGCTTTTTCGCTTTTCTCTCTCATTTTTGTAATGGAAATCGTGTGTGAAGAATTCGGGCTTGGTTCATTGAGATTGGTTTGTCTTTCCAATCGGTCGTCGACGTACGAGACGCGATTCCACCCGCGAAAACAGTATCGGGATTAAATTAAAACGTCGATCGCGTCGCGACGTCTCTCAATCTTGTCTCTTGCCGGATATTTCTGTTCACGTGTATTCCGATGATATAAAAGCGTCTCTTACATCAATGAATAAGATATTATTGTATAATCGTATTATCCATTTTTCTAAAAGAAGCTTTATATGCCGTGATCGTAAAAAAAATTTATATAAAATACTTATGTAAAATAATATTTTTGGATATTATATCTTCGTTTAACTGCTAAGGTAATTTATGAGAATGATAAGTATTTTTACGTTGTAAAAGAGCAAGTGTAAAATTATTTTATTTTTTTTGTATTCTATTTTGATATTGTTGATAATGATACATTTTTGTGATGATAAATGAATGATCTGTTATTATAATTATAATTAATTTTTATAATTTATATAATTTTATTATTTTATAATTTATATAATTTTATTATTTTATAATTTATATAATTTATATTATTTTATAATTTTTATAATTTTTATAAATAATTAATTGGAAATTTATCATTATGTAAATTTTATTACTGTATTTCAAAGAAACATGATCTAAACTAAGAATATAAAAAGAAATGAATGATTCACTTCTCTTTTATGCAATATAAAAATATCTTTTTCCCCAATTGTTTTAGTGATCAGAGTATGCAATTAAAAGAAATTCTATCTAGAAATATGATTCCACATGAAATTTTCATGACACATAAAATTTCTTTTAGAACGTATAGATGATATAAAATTGTATAAAAATATTTTATTTATTTATAATTTTATAAGAAATAATTTGTATATTGCATTATATATGACAGATTTAATAATTGAAGCCTTAAAGCTTTAAATGATTTATTATTCATATCACGGTTTGAAATAGAATGTTATTTATAATTTGATGTGTCATTTAAAACTCATTTAAATAATCCGTAATTTGCATCAGATTTTTGGATAAAGTTCTATTTTTTATTTTATGTCACATATTTTGGTACGTGTATTTTAATATATATTTTATGTTATATTTAACATATATTATACATTTATATTCTGACTCCTCAAATACTTTTTTTATTACATTTTATGACATAAAATCAGAAACTGAATTATATACCAAATTCTCTGACACGAATTATAAATTATTTAAAGTGAGCTTGATTTTATAAAAACGATCGGTTTAATAGATTTTATAAAAACCGTCAGTTTTATAAATTTTATAAATTATAAATTACTGCTTTTTGTTTCATTTTTAAATTTTTGCCAATAACAAATTTGATAAACTGAAAACATTTACAGTTTCTTAAATCAATCAATCTTGATAATTAAAACTGGACAATGCATTAACAATGATGCATAAATTCGCAGTGAATCGTGATCTCCGTTTCCCAATGACTGAAAAGATATTCGCGGCAATGCGATTACTGCCGCTAATTACCATCATTTTGGCTCTAATTAAGCGATGCGCTTGCCAGCATTTCCGGAAGCGGCGACTCGAATCGACCGGTAGCGAGCATCGCATACGTGTGACTTACGGTTTCGAATGTTGAACGCTTAATGAGGGATTTGCATGACATTACGGTCGGACCCTTTCACGACGGATTAATGCGACTTCTGTCGCATAATAGCGCGACAATGAGCGCCCGGGGCCTGATTTTCTAACCGGTCATAAAAAATCGCGGCCACTTATGCCTATGCTAATTTTATCTCCCGGCGAGACCAATCGCGTCACTAAATCAAAAAACGAAGAAGCGCGACAGAAGTGAGCGAGCTGGAGAATAATTGCGATGCGAGTGGATCGAAACGATCGAGCTCGCCGCGGGTAACAGATCTTCGTCTATTATCATAATGGCGAGAAAAATCTTATCAATTTTGAGCGTGCCGTGCCAAATTGATGCCGTTCTCTATCGCGTATTAGCATATTGGATACGAATATCGATACGAAGAGCGTCTTTCTTTTTCTGTGCCAATCATCTCCGTTCTCGAAGAGGTGGTCTCTTCCTTTTCAAATCGAATAGAATCGTTAATTGTGATCTCTTGAGCTGGACAAAAGTCTAATCAATGCTTCTCTTCCCGCACGTGGATAGATATAAAAGCGTTTTGCATACGTTATAATGCCAGTCTTAGCCGGGTGAATATGGTCTTAATTGGAGCATGAGGCGCAATAAAATTAATTTTACGACGTAATTCAGCTCGTGTTGCGGATTGACGATTAATTTCAATTACATATATTATCTGCGAAATAACGCCACCGGCCGAATAATCGAATTTTTTAACGCTTTTCGCTTATTTCGGCGTATCGTCGATTGATTACATGACGCGAAATTCAATCACAGTTCGGGCCAGTGCACGTGTATGCAATTTATTATAACGATGAAGTATTTTTATATTGATTTTTATCGCACGCAGCCGCGATTATTATTGAAGAAAAAAATTGACATTTAAACCAATATTTCTCATATATGTCGCGAATCTCTATCGTCTAAATCAACATTTTTATTCAAAATGCAATTTTTAACTCGTGTTAACATTACATGAAAATCATTGTTGGTATATTTGAATAAACATTCTTTATTGATATATTTGTGTACTTTGTTACATGTGACGCTCTGATAATCATCGAATGCTTTTTACGCGCCTACAATGATTACTTTTATCAGTAAAATCGTGACTTTATTTGATTTATATTCCGATGTACCGTTACATTTATCGAGATTACAGATAAAACATTGCGATCGGCTTTTTAAAAATTTAAAATCAAACGGAATAATATATTTAATTCAGTTTTATATTTTTTCTTCTGGTTATTCTTGCCCAAATGTCGGATTAATTACACACGAAAAGAAACAAACTCGACAGTATAATAGTTTCTTACAGCTCTATACATTATTACACTGAAACATTAATAGATTTAAAAGAGCGGAACAGGAGGACAGATCCTTTAAAGTCTTTCTATTTGCGCTAATGTGAGCGGTTTCTTTTATGAAAGAGCGCGTTGCGTGTCCCGGTTGCTTGTCGATGTCGTACTCAAGCAAAAGAGGCATGCTTAATTAATGAGACCCTTCTGGGTCGCATTGTTTGTCATATTGCGAGTCTCTTCTGAAGCTTTCAGCTTCTGTTTGTAGCTCGATCCGACGATTCGGCTTGGCAAGTGAACCGTTAAAGCCACGTCGAGTACTCCTTCAGTCGTCTTTCCCGATCGAGTAGATCAAGTGCACCTGATTATACATCGATTCGACTTCCTATAATCTCCAATAAGATCATTTAATTTATGCGCCTAGCTATTATCCATAAAAGAGCTCTCTCTCTCTCTCTCAAGAATGCTGTCGTTAATATCATGTAGTGAATGTCCATGCATTCACTAGTAAAGTTTTTATGCAGATGACATATATGCCTTTAAAAATTAGCAGGATTTAAAATATATTAAAATATCTTCCTAATAATTCCTATTAAATTAACATTATGTTTATTAGAAGATGAATCTCTATCTTCTTTTTATTTTTGAATATCTTTACTTATCAATATTGATCTTAATGTAACTTCAATAATGATTTTATGTACTTATCAATGTTGTATTTTAATGTAATATGATTTTTACACAAAATATGTAACGTTTTTTGAATAATTTGGAAGTGGCATCGTGTGATTATTTTCCATGAATGTAAAATTAAGATACATATCGTATGTTACTAACTATATGCTGTATATTGTTAATATGAAAAACATTTAATCATTCTGTATCACTTTCGGTGCTTTCTCGTTGTTTTCCATTTTACGAGAAACTTTAAAAGAATCTCATTAAAGCAGAGCAGGACGGTGCATTAAACTTCTTGAATCCCTCAGTCTTCGTGTAATGTAAGCGGTAAATCATGGCGCCATGGGACACGTCCGAACTTTAGGCGAATTTTGTATAGGGAAGAAACAAAATTCCGTAAAGTAATTACAGAAATCTACCCAGCGTATCTTGTACTTCGAATAATTATATTAGCTTAACAAAATTTTGTATTTCGAATAAGCAAATAATTTCTCAAAGACTGCAAAGAATTTCGATCGATCATTTTCTACATCAATCGTGCTGCGTGATTTGAAAGAGAAAAGTAAAATTATATGGGAGATTAAAGCAGACGAAATGTGATTTGTAATTCCAAGCGCCAAAAATATTTCGTAGCGTAGGATTACAACATTGTTAGATTATTCAATAGGAGACGTTCTTATCTAATTTGTGAAAGGTATGCCCTGAAAATTTTCGGGATATTTGCGGAGCAGCTAATCTGCAAATCGAATATCGTCGTTAAGGTTGATGTTCGGTAACGATACGACGTTGTTACCACAATGGCAGTTTCATCGAGTAAATTCCTTGCGTAAAGGAGACGTATTTCTGCTCAAGTTCTGTTCGCGTTCAGGTACATGGTCTCAGGTTCACGCCCCGTGGGTATTTGACGTTGGTTTGTGGTCCTTGCAGCCAGTATTTGCGTTGTCAGGCATGCGAGGACCGACCTACCAGCGATTTGGGAGCGTTGTTAAACGGATTAACGGCAATGACACAATAACTTTTGCGTTTTGACTCGACACTCGCGATCGATCGTCTTTGTGGCTCGGAGAGAAAGGGAAAGAATCAACAACCCCTTAATTGAATACAATACGTAAGGAATACAAAGCTTTTCGCTTACGAAACGTGCTTATATTAATTCCGTTAATAAACGAATTTTTAACTAAAGACATAATAGAAAGCAACGCAATTCTCTGTACGTGATGTATAAAGATCCATATAAATTAAAAGACTTTTAATTGACTTTTTTAATTGACTTATAATTTTTTGTGTTAGGATTTCTTTCTAAAACAAATAACATATGAATACATAATATGAATACAAAATATTTTATTAAAAGTATTTATTAAAAATATTAATAGATAATTATTTCTTGAATTCACAATTTCGTTAAAACTGAAATATTTTGCATTCTTTAACCATCCCTATTTTAGAAAGGGATAATTGGAATGGTCGTTGTGAAACTACACGCCTCCTGGGCCTCCTTAAAAAAAGATTTTAGTTTCCATAGAGAAGGGTCTTTTGTCACATAATTTTATCGCGACTCTACGTGCACTCTAATTATATGGTATATTATGCCAGAGTATTTTACATTTGAAAAGAAACTAAAGGACATTTGATGAATAGAAAAGCGATAAAAGAAAAATATAAAAGAAATAATAAAGAAAAATCTATGTTTTATCTTGATTTAATTTCACAATACGTACTTAGATTGCATACAACGTGGATCGCAGAATAAACATCATTTTCATAAATTGCACAGAAAATAAATGTAGGAATAATGCGATGCGTCACAATACTTTGTGTACTGTTTCCATCCTTGTCTGTCTGATTTCTTTCGTTTCTCTTGTCGTAATGGAATTTCTAAACGTCGCATAAAGGAGCGGAAAATTCGTTTGAAAATAATACGCTATTTCTCAGGAGAGCCATCTCTCATGAGAAATTACGCGAAAGAACGCATGATCGTCTAAACAAGTGAATATCGTGAAATTCAATGCAGAAAAGCGTGTTATCAGATACTTCCGAAAAAAGTTAAAAAAGGAATTTAACTTTCTTGTTCTTGTAATACTTTGATGGTGCTAATCTGGAACATGAAAAAAATTTTATTTAAAATTTTTTTTTATTTTAAAAAATTTTAACTTTCTGTCATGTCATTCAGTAACAAAGTAATGGAATTACCTGATGCACACATTTTTCGCGAAAAGAGAATTACACGAACTTATACCTAAAATTAACAATTATATTTTGTTGCACATTACTATAGAAATATATAGAAATAATATAGAATAATAGAAATTAATAGAAAAACTATTCACAATACTACAGGTATATTTCACATGTAATTGATATCAGTGTAACGCATACAAAACGATTTGTAAGATAGATAAATATTATACGTTATATATAATATTATATAAATGTTTTATCGCTTCGCGTATATTTCGCGTGTTGACAATTTGAGGTAGTTCAGCAAATAGATAGAGGGATATTTGTCAATTATATGTGTGACATTTTTATTGCTATCATAAAAAGAGCGATACAACAGGATGGTTCCATTTGTTTTTGTGTTAGTGAAATGAAAGAAACAGATACATGTATTTCTGGCGACTAAAATCGATTAAAATCAGATACAGTCGATGATACAAGTATTAATAATTTTTTTCAATTTTTTTCCCGTTATAAATCTCGTTTGGTTTAAATTATATTTTGAGATAAAAATGGATGTGTATTATTTTTTCTGTTTTTTGAAAATTCTGTGTTTCAAATTGTTTTCAGAGTATTTTATGCTTGAATATATTTTCGTGGCCCACTTTTAACGGGATTTAAAATTTATCTGGCGAAAAATAACAAAAAACTTGCGATTTGTTTAACGGATATTTGCATGGATCGTAAATTCGGTAGCGGTGCGACGATTCTCATGAAACGAGCGAACTACCGTTTAATGGCTCGTTAAAACGGCCGAGCCCGACCTGCCCGACTAGTTCCATAACCAAACACAAGATCAGCAGTTATGGCATTCACCGGGCCCGTAGGCTACATGGTTATAATTTTTCTTAGGTACATAAAGAGGAAAGATGATCGCCTCGGGAGCAACGATATGTTCCGAAAAACGTCTACTGTATTATGCAAGCCGGTATTGAAGGGTGTATCGGGTACAGGAAGGCCGATATAAGTTTGCAGATTTGAATTTCTCACGAATTCAATAACATGATGAATATCCGCGCGACATTATACACCATATTGAATTTGAACATGACTATAAATGCTACAGTCATTTTTGAAAAATTTTATAATATAGTTAAGTATAATATAGTTATAGTTTGAACGATCAAATAATTATAATTATAATTTATTGAACAATTATATACGAATGAGGAAAAAGTATAATTATGTATTTTGACATATTCATATAACCATACATTACTTGATATTTTTATTATTTGATATAACGTGACTTGCAATCGATATTTTTAATGTTTCCTTTGATAGACATGTAAATGGCCTGTTCACAATGGGTCTCGGGCAAATCGATCGTGCTGCATCCAAAGAAGCAAGAATATCTAAAAGTGTATCGCGATCATGGCATTTGTATCGTCGAGGAGGATTTTCTATGTGTGTCCAGGACGAGGAGTTGCGTGTGTTTGATCGAACCCATCTATTGTCCGCGCGGCTCATAATACGCGGCGTTGGTAGGATTCATAGGGCCCCCGTGGGTGCCCCCCATTGTTGGTCCCGGCGCGATGCGTACCCTTCGTTGTGTGCACAAGTACTTAATGCAATAATGCAATATAAAGATACCATCGGGAACTCGATGGCCTGTGTTCTTTGCTCAGCACACACACACACACACACACATACACACACACACACACGACCCCATCCTCGCCCGACCAGATTTTCTTCCGACGGGAAACGTAAATTAATAAGCGAATCGTACGATCACGTCTCGATCTCTCGGCCCGGTTGACTCTCGTAAATTTTGTAATTGGCCTCATCAATCGATCGTTATGCACCGGTGTGCGTGACGTTGGCTTTTCTCGATTCTACTCGACAGTGAATTACGATTGCAAAAGAAGAGTTGAATCGACGGGGATTAGCCGCTCTATAGCCAATTTGAAGATCAAATGTACCGAATAACTTTGACTTTAACGAGATTTCGCGGGCTTTCGAGACTATTTTAAACGCATCTAAAGATCTGTTATTTAATACTATGTTCTATACTTAAATTTAAGACTTTAAATTTTAGAGCTTTTCGTTACTAACTTCTACGTTTAGTACGTATTTCACATAACTTCGAAACGGCGAGGGAAACTTTGCTCTCTCTTTTTTGCGTTTTTATTATGTCTCATTATCTTTTGCTCGCCGACGCTCTTATTTTAATAATTGTATCACGCGCTTTTACTCCCTTTAGCGGGGAGAAATGTGTTGCCGCGATTTAATGTTTTTAATTAGACGAGTTTTATAATTTGACTCGCAATTTTGCGAGACATTCGCATATTGCATAATATTTAACGGCAAGAATACGCGTTATAATTATAAGAAATTTTATTCAATTTCGATTTTCACGGCGGAACGGCGAATTTATCAATTCTCTATCACATCATCGCGGTTTTGCTCGCATGGAAATAATTAATGGGGTCAAAGCTGACGCTGAATTGACAATGCAGCCGGCAGTAAAAGCCGATGAATTCGGCCGAATATAATTCTCAGTTTATGGTCTCTGCACAGGTGCAGAAGTGGTCAGTCGGATTAGATCCGGACCGGCAAGAATTTATCGACTGTCTCGGCGCCGACGACAAATTCTTATCCAAGAGTCGAGGCGTGAGAGTCATCAGTACTTTTTCCTTTCGAAAATTAAGCCAAATGGGTTCTGTCTCAGATGACAAAGTATCGTCACTTTGTCTTCTTGCATTTCCAGGCCAGGCGGTAAAAGCTCTTCAGAATTATCCGTTCTGTTCACTTAATATTATCTTAAAAAATTATATGGAGTTGTAAAAAGTTTAATAACTTTCTTGACAAATTTAAAATTTGCCGAGATTTAAAAAAGTTTCTAATTAAAAATATATATAATTTACAAGATGGTTCTTTAAAATGGACTTCATAAACTATGGATTTAACTCATTTCTTTTCTTAATCATTTATATGCATAAAAATTTATTGCGAAAGTAAAGCATAAATAAGAAAAAATCATTTCCTTATAATATTCGTTAAATACAATATTTGTCTTACTGTTACATTTAAATTTAATTGTTACGACTACAATGTAAATTTGATTATACGTTAGCACGATTATACGTTATACAACGCGAAAACAAATATTAACCCTGAATTGTTGTTGACACGAAATATTTATAAAGTAATTTCATATTGAATATATTCTCTTCTTTCGAATTATGTATTACGTATACACTTTGCATTATATTTTGTAAACTCGATTTGACGATGCGAATATTATTCTGCGCTCTCAATTTAAAATTAATTAGTAAATTAGACGAAAAATTATATAGATGTAAAATTCAAAATTCAAATTCGATGTAAAATTTAATTTAATATAACATATACATCTATAAAAAATTAGCAATTAATTTATACGTTCTTGTTTTATATAAAGAGAGTCGTGCGAGAAATTAAATAACGAATATCATCTTACGAATAGTTAATGAATTGGATAGAATTATTTAATTATTAATTATCCGCTAAAATTGATGTGTTCGATTGAATGATAACGCGAAGAGCAATCTGTTAGCTTGAATTTCTCTCGATCGCAATTATCAAGGTCTTCGAGACCTTCATCAGTTTTCCAATCATTGATTCGTCTTACCTTAGAATCTAACAATTTGTCAGAGAGCATTCTATTGCCCGCATTAATGAAGAGGAGGACCGGGTCAAGAGAGGTTACCGCTCGTGACCGGGCATCGGATAAATTACGTCACGCCTCACACGATGTTCAGGTAGCCACCAGGTGTCTGCAGACCCTGCCAGCTATTCGAAAATTTTCGCTGCTTCTTCAGACTTCTTCAGTATGATATTCTCGCTAGTGTTCCTTTTGAGCTCGCATGGTATGTTTCGCCACAATATGAGATCTCTCTCTCTCTAACATATCGGCTTTGTCGGCGCCGCGCTGTCTCGATCGACTCTGACAAATTGGCTGGACCGAGGGGGAATCTGGTGCTTTAAAATGAAAACAAGTTTGTCCATGTAGGAATATCGATTTGAGATTTTCGAGATTCTCGTGTCGATCGTGTCTTCGTCATCGACTCGAAAAGTTCGAAGATATATGAGAAATGACTTTGCAATTATTACAAAAAAACGAGCAGTGTGCATTTGCCAAACGAAAGATTGGTACTTCACGGAATTTTATTTGGTTGATAGCAAATGTAATACGCAATGAAAGTTTCGCCAGCATCTCAAACAAGTAGAACGGATCGCGTAGTATACATATTATACACTTTTTCGAGTACTATCTTCCAGTTCAATAAAAGCATTTTTCAACTAGGCAACTTTTATTCGTGCGTTTCTAACAAATGGAAACTGAAAGCTAAGAGAGGAAAATAATTTTGAAGCTTTTTACTGAAGTACTTTTCAGTAGCGATAAAAAGAGCTTAGCTATTATTGGGCTGTATTAATAAACATTTATTGTAACATAAATCTATTACGATATGCATAAACATTTCAAGATGGGTATCTCCGAATAATAATCAAGAATATCTGATCTAAGTAAAATGATCCATGTTATATTTTTGAAGATACACTTTAGAGTTCTCGGAAGCTTGACAAGCCTCATCTAACTCTATGGGATAAACCGCGACCATTCAAAAAACCGTTTGCCCGAACCTCGCGAATCCGCAAAAGTCGGCGAAGGTCTCCAGCAGCTGCCTCGTTCCACGCTTATTTCCCGCGTTAGAACCGAACGATTTGTC
The DNA here is from genome assembly GCF_055798465.1 of Pogonomyrmex barbatus. Taxonomy (NCBI): domain Eukaryota; kingdom Metazoa; phylum Arthropoda; class Insecta; order Hymenoptera; family Formicidae; genus Pogonomyrmex; species Pogonomyrmex barbatus. The sequence continues at coordinate 26,760,045 of NW_028297098.1, forward strand.
GGACGTGCCGTCGAGCCCTCCATCGAGATTCGATATGGTGGATCTCTCGAGGATTTTCGAAAAGCACGAAGGATTTCACGCCTCTTCACGAGGAGAGCGCTCCGCGCAAACGGTAAATGTTTCCTCGAGTGCACCGCCGCAGTCGATGTAACCAACCGTGCACAAGGGAGATTTAAAGAAAGGCAAAAAACTTACACAGGCATATGGATAGGTACACGGTGGTTGCAGCTCGTTTACGCAGTCGTTTAGAGAGAACTTACTTGGCCTGCGCCGCGAAACCAAACGAAAATTCGCAACCGCAAATGCATCCCCCACCGTTTCCGCCTTTTTTCGAGTGCTTCTTTTTTTTAACTTCCATCGTATTTCGTGAAATTGCGGTCGAACTTCTTGATGTGGCCTCGCTCTGTAAATCTACTTCCGTTCACTAACTCGTAATTTCGAATCTTATAAGGCACGAGATATATTTTTGCTTATGAAACTGTGCGTATGAAACTTTTACGTGGAATTAATAAACAAATTATTTGAAATGACGTATATATGCTATAACGTAATTTTTGTTTAACCATATCCGCTAGTTTGCTTCGTTTCAAATGTTTCGTGAAAACGCGTGTGTTTTAATCAGCGCCATTGTGTATCCGGCTACCAATAGCAGTAAATACAATGACCACTTGAATAGACAGGTGGAATAATAGAATCATGGATCGTGGATTCGCAATTAGAGCAGAATTTAAGTAATTGCGGAGCAGAATTACAATTGCGCACGAAAATGCGCAAGAGCTGTTGCATCTGTATCAACAAACTATTACTAGCCACGTAATTGATGTATGTGGTGAGAAACGCTTGCAATTCATTATCACGAATTGTGTCATGAGATTTAGTGAATACACTATACTTTCGTATTCGTTCATTAGAAATACTCACATGGATATAAATCATGGATATAAATGGATTTAATTGTCATGTAATATTTATTTTATAATAATATAAATAATACAATAAAAGTACAATAAATAACATAATATGTTACTAAAAAGACTAAAAAATTACTCTACTGCCAAATATAGTATAAGAGAATATTTAATTATATATAGAAATTGTATAGATATGTATTTACTTAAGAGTTTTAATTATATATAATAATTAAATAGAAGAATTTTACCCGTCAAGAAAATTTAATAAAATAAATTAAAGTAAACAGTAGAGAAATATATTAGCAAACTGGCTTTTAATTTTTAAACTTCGCCTTTAGTTCAGATGATTAATTTATTTAAATTTATAACTATATAAAGGCGATTAACTCACATACAATTTAATTGCAAAATAAATTTAGCATTTGATTTAATTTCTCATATCATTCTCTTAAATCCACGTACTGTACTTATGATCTGTACTGTACTTTCTCTCATCTTCAGATTTATCCGAGAAACTGCCTTGGCAAGATATAGCCTGGCATTATAAATTATCGAATTTTATCAAAATTTTTCACAGAATTTTAAAAAAGTTTCATCTATTAATATAAAGGTTACACTTTTTTACAAATTTAAGATATTACTAGGAAATAGGAAAAAGATTATTTTTTAAAATTTTAGTTAAATTTAATTAAGATTTGTTTCTCCATTTTTCTTTTTGATTCCAAGAAATCGAAAATCACTTTAATTGAGTAATTTCATTTATAATCTCTATTTTAATAGGAGAAGTACTGAGGGAATTTATTTTTTTCTTTTAAACGATATTTTAACCACAATTTAAGAGATATTTTATTTAACGACATATGCTTTAAAAATTTGTAGCGACATTCATATTTATGTTTTAAAAGAGAATTGCAACTGAAAATTTCATCGTGCGAGCACCATGAAATTCGTATAAATGTTATTTTAAGACTTATAACAAAAAAGAGACATAATCTAGCATGCGGTTTGCGAATGAGAGGATAAGTCGACGGATAGAAGAGAGAAAGCGCTTGAAGATATTTTTAAAGCGGACCGCTTCTTTTGCGGATAGTGCAACGTTTCATCACAGAAGATTATCTCACTTACAAGCTGAAGAACAACTATATCCGACGAAAATCCATGATTAGCAAGAAATACATGAAAGGTTTCTTTATCTTAAAAACCGTGCCATCGTAAGTTATACTTGTCTAGTTTTACGAAAAATGTAAAAAAATGCATTTTGTTTTCTAAGACGTAAGTGAAATATTTCGTTGAAAACGTTTTGTTGAAGGCAAATAAAATTGAATTTATTTTAATAGCGCTCTAATTTGTTGCATAATTATTGAAATATAACGTTAAAATTTGAAATATCTAACTTAGTAGTATCTAACTTAATTGAGATAATATTTAATGAAAATATTTATCGCGGAATGTACAATTTATTTCGTAGTGATAAATTGACTTACCGTACCGTAATGACAGGATTTAAAATTTTCCTCGAAACAACAATATTTTATTAATATATTATATTTTATGGACGTAAAACATGCAAGATTAATTTTACGTTTTACGTTACAACTCACTTTCTGTCTACGTCAATTCACATTCATGCTTCCGGTAGTTAATCGAGACGAGATGCATGCAGTAGCACATTGCATCTCACATATAAAGCTGGCAATTAAGCACGAAAGGTGAACTGCTAACTTGTAAAAGGGCGTCGCAACGCGACCACAACGCGTCGGCGTCGACGTTGCGTCTTTTAGATTGACTTTACGCTTCCGCACGTGATGCAATTTCCAACGGTAAAGGAAGACGGGGGAGGGGGAGGGGGTGGAGGGGTCAGTTTTAACGGTCCAACCGATCGTGGTTTCACCGGGTGAGGCGAGTTGCTCGATCACAAAGGGCGGAAATTGATGAAGCTTCTCTACCCCGACGGCGACGAACCTTCGATATATTTTCGATTCGCATCCGTCCGGCTCTTGTACGCTCGAAAGAAATTCTTGCCGCGCGACAAAAAGGAACTCGCGTCCTTTCCACCACCGAGTAAATCGATTCGCGAAACCCCCGCGGGGATACCTCGCGTGAAATTCCTCCCGTGAGAGAAAGGGAGCAGTGCACTCCCGATAAAATTGCCGCTTGGCGACCGCGTTTTCTGTCTCGTCGATGTGGGCGAATCTCGGATGATGTGTAACGCACTGAGGGAACGAAAAGCGCAAATAATATTTTTTTTTTTTTTAATCGAGAACTTATTATGGATCTTCACCCTTTATGCGATGGAAAATCGAGGGCGGTTGGAAAAAGGGTAAACGACGCAATATTGCTTTACTGGACGAACATAAAACATGATTCCGTTTTTTTCTTTGCGTAAAAGCAATCGGTATTTTTCTTCATACAAACGAGACAGATTGGAAATTGAAGGATTAAACGTCACGAAATATTTTATATTCGTTAAATTGCAATAAACGATGCGCAACGTCTCGCAAGAACGATCCAAATAAATTGTACTTTCAATCTATTTCATTAATCTATTTTCATGTGGAAAGAGCAGATATTGTATATACACATAGAAAACATCGCAAGAAAATATAAGGGCTAAACTGGACGAAGATGAATCTATTTATCGATTATTTCCATTTTCGTATCTATTTATTTTCATTATCTTAAAAAATCCGTTCGCGGCATTGCTATAAATTTTATTGTATGTCTCTAACGACAAATTAAATGAGAAAATCGATCTTTCATACGGTGACATCTGACACCGTATCCTTCTACGATCACGGACCTCGAAAGAGTCAAAATTGTAAAGGAAATATCGAGGACATGACTCTAATATAAAATCGATATTCATAAATATGTAGTGAATTGTGTGTGTCTATGTGAGAGAGTAAATAATAGATTTTCGTCGTCAACTACTATATATTGAGAAATAAATATAGACGAACTACGTAATGTAATATGAAATATATAACATGATCTTACTTGGAAAATGAAAAATTCAAAAGCTCTGTGAAGAGAGTATCTCTCAAAATAGTTCAGGTGTTTATTAAACGAAAGTTTGCGAAATTCTTTTGATGTACTTGTTACATAAAAAATTTCTCATTCACATAAAAATTTCTTCTTATTTTTTTTACCTGCACTCAAAATTTATAAAACACGGGATATCGACTTTCAACGTCCACACGCCCATCATTCTATTAGGTTATTAATAAAGCATAAAGAGAAGGTCCGGTTTTTACGGATCATAAAAAAGCAAGCAATAACACGAAACAGTGTACGTTACGGCTATAAATACGAGGAAGAAAGGAAGCGCGGGAAAAGAGCATCGTTTCGGTCCGACACGATTTTACGAGAAATTCCCTCACTTGCGGTCTACAGGCGCTAATACGAAATCAATAATCGACCCCGTCTCCGTCCATGAAGAGAGAACGATGGTCGAACTTTCGAATGAATGTGACTTTTCATTGAAACACGTGTCCATGTCTAGATCATTCTTTTGCATGGATTTTCTGCCTCTCTCGAAGTATCAAATTGGACATAAAGATCAGAGGCCCATCGGGATCGCCATTGGTCCCAATGATCCCCGAGAATCTGTATTATTCTCGTAGTCACACTGTCACACTGACCAGATGGTTTGATTCTTCTTCTTCTTGATTCACGGGCCGAAACCCGTAATAAGCAGTTCATTCATCGAGTGCTCGAGACGTCGTCATTGTAACCCAGAGCACCTGTAACTTAGAAGAATCCGATCGTATAGGCAAAACGAGCCCACGTAAAATTTAAATTTTTCGCATCGCCTGGAATTCTCATTGAACTCCCGAGTGCACACAATGATAAAATGCAGCTCAACGAAGAGAGAATAAACGAGTGAAGAGAAAAGGATGAGGAAGAAAGGGGATGGCTTAGGTATTCTCGGAGGTGGTAAAAAAGATTCGATTCGGCGATGGAGAACGAGATGCAATGCCCAAGTGCCTCTTTCGATTTCATTCATCGACGACGTAGTGAATGGAGCTCGAACAAATAGTATCCTGCTTTCGTAGATATCGTGCGAGGTAGTGGTCGTTATGAAGTGCAAGAAACCGCAGGACGTCGCCGTGGGTGATATTTGAGAAGTCGATCCTGCACTCAAATCGAAAGGCAGGAAGTCTGTAGAAAAAGATTTAAGATGTAGAAAAAGGGTAAACGATCCTATTGATTCCCCCGGAGATCCTTGCGGTGGTCCTTAGAAAATTAGAGGCTACTGGTCAAACAATTTTCTTCGAATGGGTCAAAAACGCGGCTAATGAGAAACAAATTATAGAATAATCGACAGGTCTGTGAAGTTGATATCCTCAAATGCAAATTTTTACAAAATTAATATCGCATTTGATTGTTCACATTTGTCTCATTCAGTATATTAGTTTCATTCAGTAAAAAACAATTATAAACAAAGAATTAGATCAAATTTCATTATGAGCACTCCTAAGTATTATTTTTTTAATTATATATGGACTTTGATTATTTACAATTTATCCATAAATAATCACTTTTCATCCACTCGACGAAAATGAATTATAAACAAACAAAGAATTAAAGTAAACTTCAAAAAATTAAAATGGACAATTTTGTTTATTTTAACTTTCTTATACACAAGTTTAACTTCAATTTATATCCTCTTTGCTTGTTCTTGACTAGTTTTATATTACTTTGCAAATACGAGCTCATTTTTTTGATTGTTTTAAAATTAAAATTTTGTCAAGATAATGGCATTAATTGCAATTTTATTTTATTAATTATTTCTCGCTTGAACGTATGAAAAATGTCAGAAGTGAAAATATCGGAGAGGCTATGCAATTTCCGAGCTGCATCAAAGGGCTTGCCTACTCTTCATATGAGACTCTCTAATGCGTCGATCGAATCTTACCAGAAGAAAGGCACCATGCTAACGATAACACTGCCTACTCTATACTCCCACGTGCCCTACATCATTTCTGATAATAAAATCAACTACGTAGGTAAACAGTAATTTATATGCGTCACGCTACACGTGTGCGCCCTTTGTACGCCCACGATTAAAGAGACGAACGACGTTTCTTTCGATTTTGCGTATTTCTGCTACATTAATTGTACGCAGGTAAATAGAAAAGATAGACAGTGACGAAGAAAGGAACTTGTTAAACTCATTAAAAATATCCCCTAAGCAATATTATTCCATTCGTAGTTAGTTAAAAAATATCTTTTCTTTTAAGAAATCTTATTAAGAATTCTTTTTATGCAAAATATGTCTCAAGTATTTTTTTATATTGCGTGTTTTACATATATATATATATATATATATATATATATATATATATATATATATATATCTGTAATATCAATATTAATTAATTTGCCACTTTTATTTCAAAATTAGCCTTTGTAAAGGTGCCATTAATTATGATGAAAAGATAAGAAGAAGATGATCCTCCAGTTTTTTTTTTGCCAATAGTCAGAGTAAAATTGCAGATGGGTTTTCTGCTTGACAAACACAGATTCTAACACTGAGATTGTTATTTGGCAATCTTCCTTTTTAATAATTTTTTCTTTTACAAAGTACAAAACAATTCTCAGCTCCTTATTTTATTTGCTTTTAGCTCCTAATATATACAGAGTGTGCCAAAATTGTAGATATCGTTTAATATCTTGAAAACAAAGCATTTTTGAGAAAAATGTTTCAGGCAAATGTTATTTACAATTTTGGCACATCCTGTATATAATACTTCATTATATTGAATAAAAATGATATTTTAACGTCTAGATGTTACTTGAGTTGTACGTAAATTATGAAAAATCCAAGACAACAGAAAAAAAGTGATTATATGGTGCTTTGATACTTCTTAATGTCAAAACTTATTTTTCTTTTCTACTTCGTTCCAAGATCAACCAGCTTTCTCCGTCATAAATCTTTATTTGTCAGAGTTTCTTAAGCTCCGCAAGCGACCGAGAGTCCGCGGCTTCTCCGTGATTCTTTTTGCTGGCACCACTACGAAAGTGCTCTATGACGTCTTTGATAAAGTGCCAGCAGAGCTGCGACTTTTAACTTGAACCATCTGAGTCACGGTCTTTTTAATAAATTAAATAGTCTGTAAAATATAAAAATTACACTTAATTTAAATTATTCGCAATAGCTTTTAGCGATTTGAGAAGCGTAATGATTCATAAAAATGAATAAAACAAAAGGTCAAGTAAGATTTAGTGACAAGTAATTAAAGTAGGAAAAATGCTAAACGCGACTAAAAGGAAAGAGTCATCTTAGATTTAGTTTATGAAAACGTATATAGATTATAAAAAGCTCAATACTAATTGTGAAAAACGTTCTAATAAAAGTGATAAAAAGTTAGGGGATATTTGTGGTGTCGCGATCGCGGATAAAACTTCAGAAAGATAGCCAAGCTGGGAATATAAAACTCACTACGTGAGTTTTATATATCTCGATAGCGCGTGCCGTTGTCTTCCATCGGAAGCTTTATCGCGAATCGTTCTCTCTTTTCAATCGGGAAATTGAAATACGAAATCCTCCGTTAGCAGCGAAACTTTTTCTAACGATGAGATATTGACCAACAATTGAAGGTGAAATGTGAATTTTTAATCTGTTTTTGTAATGCAATTTTCATTCGTATGTCTGCATAAAGTAGCTAACGAAATATAATTTGTAATTCCCGTATAATAGCATTAATAACTGCTTTATAAAAATGATTCGCATATATTATTATTTTGGAGGAATAATGACTGGGGTGGTGAAATAATATTCAATACACACAATTACTATAAAAAGAGGATATTATATTTTTTATTATAATACACATTGAAGTTATGTTTTATACATTAAAAATTTATAACTTTCTTGCTTACATTTCTGATACAGTGACTGCAGTTAATAATTTTTTACTATTAACAAATATCGTATAAAGATTGCGTCTCTTGTATCATTTATGCTTTGAACCTTTTGACATTTAACAGTTATCCATCCAGTATTGGATATATAACACAAATGACGAATAATTAATGAATGGTATCATTTATAGCGCGATTAATTGCGAAGTTCGCACTGTGAGCAAGGACACGAATGACACGAATGAGAGTGAATTCTATTGAACGCGTCATTAAATTCCGCGTCGTTGCGTCATTCGATACCGTTCAAGCATTGGCATGGAGAACGTTAGCAGGCGACATTAAGTTCAAAGTATGTACAAATTGAACATTCCGGAGACGACGAGAGCGCGACGATTGAAAAAAGAGACGTGGAGATGAGTTGCGCGCGTCGGAGAGAAGCGAATCGCCATTCTTTCAGCAACGAACCGCAACCCCTCCATTTCCTTGTGCGGGGACATTTATTAAATTAGGTTGCAAGGGGACGCAGAGGGTTGCGGATGCAACTTGCGCAAACAATGCGGAGCGAGGGGGAGGGGTGGGGGACGAAGCGTGGAATGTATGACGAGGGTGATCCGTTCGACGACGATTGTTTGAACCGGGGAGGAGAGAAGTTACGATACAAATGCATTTCACGTAGGGTGCTAATAATTATCATGACGGTACTATCGCGATTAAAATGCATTACACAGGCCATCAGAGAGACACGTCCGTTGAATAAAGTTACGTCCAATCGATAAAACTGATTAATTCGTGCAATTGCTCGTGTAGATTTTATAATTCGATGTTATTTTCCGCTGCGAAGCTTGATGCAAGAGGTGAAACGCGGTCGTGTAAAATATCTTCGGTCCTATTTAAATTCAATAATATTACGCTATAACTATCATGTCGGCTGCGCTTTCACGCGCGGTATCTGAAATTAATATAAAATCATCATCGTGTTATTAACGAGAGTCTGCCGATTCATCGCGGGTCGCTGCATATTCATCGCACCACGGAAGCTAATAACTTTGCCATCATCGTGCCGGAATATAACGTGCACCCTCGAGTCGCAGTCGGCGGTCACATTCATTTTCCGGCTGAAACTTTGTAACCTCGATAAACGCATGATATGCCACTTTGGCCATTACGCGGCGAATGCATTGTGACGATTTCTTTCGTGGAATTTATGTACCTAGGTTCGATGTATCTCCAACGACGATTATCGCGGCCCGTGAGGCTGACAACAAGGTCGACACAGATCGATTGTCAAGCGCTGTACAACCCGCCAGCGATATGACACAATTTGCATGCAACTGCAAGATGGAAGGTGGTCGAAATAAATTAAGAGAGACATTTGTATTTTTTGTTTTATATACATAATAAACAATTCGTTCATTTCTGGCACATCGAGTTATATATGACATGACACTCTTGATTAACGTAATATCATGAAAATATATATCTCACACAAATATTTTTAATCGAACAAAAAAATAGAAAACAAAAGGTTAACAATATGAAAACAAACTACTTTTATTTCTACGTGTGCTTTTGTACGGTTTCAACAAAATAACTGTGGCGGTGGGTCTTCCTCATCGCTCACTGTCGCCCAATTTACCGAAATCAGAGTTCGACGTAAAATATCAAAAAAAAAAGGAAGAAAAAAAGAAAGGGAACACACTTCAGTTATGGCTGCAAAATTTTCGGGTCTGGTCGCGGGTTCGTTTCGCGCTTTCATATGCACGCATCGTCGCAGCCGTCAATGTGACGCGCGATATATCATAATTTTGTAACTGCTCTCGTCGAGTGCGCATCGGGGTGGGGATCGAACATGTTTCCCGTATTCATAACCCGACAATGGGCACTTGAACCTGCCTTGTTAGACGGGAGCAGCGAAGCGTGGAAACTGGGTGGAGCCGGCATATAACACCTATAGCTTTCAGGACCCGTTGCGCGTTATTGATGGCCCTACGGATGAAAGATTCTCGCGTTTATCGATCCTCCTCGATGAAAACGCGAGATCGCCGATCGACCACGTCACGATTGCGAGCACTGTCTTCTCAAGAAGGCAAGAAAGTATCGACAAACGATGCCGGGAAGATCGATTCGCAGAATCGAACCTGTGATCTTGTACATGAGACTGCAATCTCTATAATAAGAATTTTTCTTTGTTAGGGTATTTATACATAATTGATTAATATATTGAAATTAGAATAATCATAATTTAATATTAGCTGTAGGACATTTTTACTAGAACCTCCAGATAACGAAATAGTTATTCTGCTTACTTAATACATATGATTAAAACTGCTAAGATAGTAAATTTACATTTATGAATGGGAGAATAGGCTATTTAATCGAATAATCAATAACGGGCATGTATGAATCTCTATATGAATAGATGGCAAATGTTGGAACAATGTTGATCACTGTGCTATTATGGTATTAGAAGATACTAACTGTTTGTACAACATTAATGTCTATCAGGAATACTATCATGAATATACTAATGCTTTTAAGAGAGAATATTCAATTTTCCGATGAAGTTAGCGAGTGACTCAAATAATTTTTACTTTAATATAATCCTGAAAGGTTAATCTAATTAATCCCGAGTGAAACAGTTTTACATTTTCTATTTTTTTTTATCCAATTATTTATTTTAAAATACTTGTTAAACATTTTTCATCGATGTAAAGACTATAATATTATTATGTGTCATCTTTTTATTTCTTTTTAAAAAGGTCTGCAGGGATCATATATTTCCTTTTAATTCGTCTCTTCCTTCATTCGTGAAACAGATATAGTAGGTAGTAGGTAGATAGGTAGGTTTCGCATAATTCTCTGACATCTGTTCAGAGCATACAAACTGGTATCACGAAGTAAACTCGAGAACTCAACTCCCAGTTGAAATTAAGTTGACTATAGTTACTTGAGGAATCGGTACAAGTAATCAAGTCCGTTTGGCCAATCAAAAGATATATCACGAACACGAAGTTGAGGTTCCAAGCGTTAGTATTCGCTTTCTCGTGTCAATCTTAATTGTTACTAACTCCAAATAACACTTTGACAAATCTATATCTCGATGTTTGCCTGCGTACTATAATTTATTTCCTATATTAGTGTTTCTATTGTATAATCTGACTACATTAATATTTTTCCAAATTTGAGTATATATTTGTTAGCTATTTGCGCGCTATTTGAAAATTGTGAAATTCGTTCGTTCTAAAATGTTCACAAAACGTTAGTCGTAAAGTTTTTCTGTTTATCGATGCAACGATGAAACGCAACGAGACGCGTCCTGACACGCGCAAACATGGACAGACTCGACCTACGCAATCGACGAGAGATTGCACGGGATTAATCCTTAATTAAACTGCGCACGCAAGTTTATTTCGTCACGGGGCACTCCTCGTCTCGTATTTTCCGGGTGCACCTGCACACCACCCCGACACACGCCACACGTGGAATCCGTAGAACATCAGAGCGTCCGCGATGGGACAGAACAAACATGCGTCACCCGAACACGTCCTCGAAGCGTAAGCAATATGTGTCCACGACCCTAAAGCGCCGCCTCTGAAAAAGACACAACGCGACATGCTCTATTCGCGTCACGTCGGTGCCATATCACTGGTACAGAATCGTGAATTACTATTGTGCCGACTTCGACCGCTCGTGAATGGGCCGCGTTTGTCTCCTCGGGAGACAAACGAAGAGGGATTGCGTATTTTTCGTTCCACAATGTGGCAGACATTCAGCTACTAACGTTAATTTAGCTGTCGGAGTAATAGAAGGTTTTTAATCTTAATCTTGGATAAATTCTCAAAGAGAATAGACAAACAGTTCCTCGCCCTAACATATTAAACAGATAAATGACGTGACGTGTGGCGATGGCGAAAAGAAATAATATAATAAGAAAGATAATATATAGAATACGGAATATAATATGAATAGAAATCTACTTAAATATATATAAGCTGAAGTAATGAGACAGATCTGGCGGACAATTTAATTTTTCAATCATTTAATTTTTCTCGATATAACGTATTGTTATATTAATTGGCTAAATCGATTTGTTTAATTTGCAATTTTTATTAAGAATATATTAGTATTTTTATAATATTTACAATAAAAAATTCATAAATTATACTAAATCGCATTTAAAAGTAATACAAATTTCTTTTTATTTTTAAATGCGATCTAGAATAATTTTTTCGTTGAAACAAATAAAAATAGATGTAATATATCTTTAAATATAAATCGCGGGTAGGCGCGCATATCCGGTGAAGTGACATTTGGAAGTCCCGGCTCGAGGGGTGAATTTCGTGATATCGGATTCGCGCGAAACAGTTACGGCAGTTTCAAAGCAGTTTAGAGAACACGTACGTTGCAGTTGCGAACAGTACGAAGCAACCTGGCTACAGACTCGTAACGCGAGTCTGCTCGTAACCCTGGTGTGCTCGACTTAACACGCCGACACTACGGAGCGCGCCGGGGTCGCGTATACACTTTCTCTCTCTTTCCTCGTTCTCCTTTTCGCTCGCTCCCCCTTTATGCAGGCTGCACGTGTGCTCTCGTCATGGTCCCAGTCGGTCTTCGACGCAACGGCGCGCGTTAAATGCGCCTATATCGATATCGTGTGTGCCGGTACTAGATACCGCGTAATAAGCACCAGTAGTTAGGAGAGGGGGGGGAGGGTGGGGGAATGAATTCTCATTCTACACGCTTTAATGTGGATAACATTAGCACTATGCATGCACTATGCATGCCCGCTTGCATGATTGAGTGTACAGTCGTGGATAATGCAACGCTCGCGATGCAATAGTCATCATCCGTCCTTTTATTTCGGAATTGCGCTCAGATCGAGGAATAATTACGTTTGCTTTAATCAATTTCCAATGTATCGATTCGCAATTCCTATTTATTTAAATAGAACAAAAAAAGTGTCATCCGAGTTTTAACAATATTAATTCTCAAAAGCTCAACGTGTTTACGCAAATAATAAGATGGTAGGAAAAAAATTATCTAAATCCCCTAATCGACACGTGTTACAGCTCAATAGTTCCTTACAACATTTTACGTTGGGGCTACTGTCAAAGTAAAAAAAAAAAGGCGATGTTTACGCGAGGAGCGTGGCTGTGCGCATTGGAGGAAAAAAAAGTTAATGATTCGTCGTCATTCTTCGAGAGACCGCTGCTACTGTCACGCATCTCGATGAATGCGGAGGCGAAACGGAGCTCGAACGGAAATGAAATCGTCATCGATCTCATTTGAGAGTTGGCCGTACGACAAATTCGTATTAATGACGAGGCACGTTTTTTCGTTTCTACGTTTCTGCATACTCATCCGGCACAATGTTGACGTAACAGTTGCGAACGATACCGGATAGTTATCCGGGATAGTAGCGGAGTTTCTCTTATTGTCGACTTCAAATTGATCGGACATCATATGTCGCCGAGCGCCGACGACATTTGGACCTCTCTGTCATGCAGATTCGCCGACAATCGATGGCATACGGCTGCAATCCAATACGACACATCCAATCATGCGCGCCATTCATCCATCTATAATCAAATTATAAAAGAATGATACAGACTTAATAAACGAAAAAAAAAAAAAAAAATTCTGGGGAAAATAACTGCATGTCGGAAAACGCGGAAAGAACTGTCGTCCGAGTTTTCTGAAGAAAAAAAAAACTTTGGTTGTTTAAACATGCGTTTTCTTTTGCATTACCGCTACTGCGTTTTCTCATTAAAGCTAAAGTTAGACTTTCAGTTGTACATTGTGCTTAATGGCGTTAGAATTATAACAATGCAACAATGAGGTATTCACGATATTTCAATGCTATTAAGTAATTAACATTACCTTTTAGAACGCGGCATTGCCGGGAAACGCGACATTACTGGCGCGGATTAAATCAGATTAGAGAACGCAGAAACGAACAAACAAAGACAGAAACGATTCTCGCCGTTAATGTCGTTCACGAAAACTCTCACGTCACATCCACCGCCGTTTCCCAGGAGAGTTTACGTTCCGCTTTACGGTATCGTAACGATACGAGAGCGGAGTAAAACAAACAAAATTCCGCAAAAACGCAAACGAGAACAGGGTTAACGCCAGGGGATCAGTTAAAAAAAAACTATCCTTGAATGTTCCCTGTAGGATGTACCGAATCACTCTCACATATCACATATATCTATCTACACATATAAGCATATATATATTTATTTAATATTATACCGAGTGTTCCATAAATTGAGGTCAATTACGCGGGAGATCCAGAAACAAGGAAAAAAATTGATATGAATGTAGATCCGAAACTGCGTTATTTTCGCGTCATTTTTACGTTGAAATTCCTTTGCTTTCGAATTTTTTTAAATTCAATAAAAGTTGTGGGTTGCGTTAGCATTACTTAGGATGCACAACTGTGAAGACCCGATCTCTGCCGAAAAATGCTAAACGGATTGTATCTCCACATGGTGCGTTCTATGTAGCGCTAAAGCAGTCCGCAACTTCTATTTAACTTTATGTTATAAAACTTATAAAGATTATATCTTCTTTCAATTTTAACAAAAAAATTTGAAAACAAAACAATGTGAAATTTCAAAATAAAAATAGCGATAATTCGAAAACAATGCATTTCCAGATCTACGTTCAAATCCACTTTTTTTCTTTTGAGTCCCCAATCACCTTTCGAGCGACTTGACCTCCATTTTTTAAACACCCCGTATATACGACTAGTCAACATCTACAAAATAAATGTACGCACGCGTTCCCGTGGTTTTGTTTGTGCGTGATCATCCACACATACATGCACATGTACATATATACAATACATATACTGACAGTCGAACAGCACGCGGTGCACGCGTCTTCGGCTTTGGTGCACAATCAAGTGTCCCTCATTATTGTCAGCAGTATTATTTGCCTGGTGGAGTAGTCAATGAGAAGTGATTTAGTAAACAAGTAGCATATTGCCAATGGCGGCCCGCTGAGCCATGTGATTTAATGTTTCGTGAAATACGCGTAGAGCGTAGGTAGTTCGGGGAATCGATTCTCTCGTCCCAGGGATCTCCCCCCTTTCTTTGGTGGGAAAACCGGCTTGCCGACAGCACTCTGCTGATTTAAGTATCCATCGCATCTCGAAACTGCGGTTCATTAAGCGTCATACACTAATACAGGAGCTTCGACTTATTAAGCTAATCGGTTGTTTGGATATCCAAACTCGGTTATTTGGCATACAATTTTCATAAGATTAACGCTTACATAAAAGAAGTAATTTTTAAATACATTTTAAATGTTTCATAAATATAACACCGAAAATGATTATTAAATTAATAATGAGAATTAAAATAAGATTATTTTTATTAAAGCGGTATAAAATAATCTTTATTTATATAAAATACATTTATTAATTAATAAAAGGAAGGAAATATTTCACGTAAATTAGGCGAAAAGAAAACTAATTTAAAGGAATTAATGTAGCAAGAATTAAAATGAATTGTTTTCATGAAGATTTTACAGAAATATAAAAAGATAATTATTAAAAGGCAGAGTTTTTAATTAAATCAGTCAATCATGACTCGTCCTCGTTACATGGTTTTAATTAAACGTGTACTTACGGCACCGATCTATCTGGCACCGATTATGTTTTGCGGCTCATAACCGGCGTATTGTTCTCGTTTAATTAAACACGGCTTAGCCGCCGTGTTTTCATAAATCCCCCGCGTGCGCAATTTAACATGCCCAAAAGCCGACGGCTTACACTAACTTCTGTACGAATGTCCAAAGTTAGTATCACGGAAAGAGTGATTCGTCGTGAATTCGTCTGAAGCTCCGTATTCTACGATGCCGATAAATTACGTGGCTGTAACTTTCACGAAGTAAAATTACATCGCGGAAGAGTGTGCGGACGGATCGATGCCTAGTTTAAGTGAAATCTGTCTCCTTCCGACGTCCGATTATTAAATATTCTATTAATTTGTCGTCACTTCCTCTTTTTGCATTTCTCTGCAAAGGCGGTAAATCGACGATTTTGTATGTAACACGCTTGACTATTTTATAAGCCAATTTTTGTTGCAAGTTCGGGCTTCGTGTATTTGACTGCCGACTAACTTCCATACATTATTGGCAAAACTAAAGCGACGGGGGGTAATAACCTACGTCGCTCTAACTACCATCGTGATTCTAAACTATTTCAACCTTACGGACCACTCTACATTATCGCCTACACATGAACACGTGAACGAGCTCGGTGCCGAACAAAAACCTAGCAACTGCGATCGCGTGTCTGGAAACTTAATAGATCGTCGTAAAACCGACTTCTTGAAGTGCCAGAAGGATCGAAGGAGATAGGGAAAGAGAGAGAGAGAGAGAGAGAGAGAGAGAGAGAGAGAGAGAGAGAGAGAGAGATATCATTTGTTAGCTGTTACAAGATGAAAGAAAGAAACGCGTGCGTGCGTGTGTGTGTATTTCGGCGAGTTTCTAGTAATATGACTAGCCCAGCAATTTTCCAGAACGTTAACTTTTATACGATATATGCACATATATCTTTGTAGAAGTCGCTGGAAGTCGGGTCAGTTTAGCGCTTGTGTCACATCGACGAGGCGGCCTCAGACACCCTCGCGTTCAATGATATTTTCAGAAAGGAAAATAGCCCCGTTACACCTTCTTGTCGTAGCACGCTTCGAAGACATATGTTTGTCCCTTTATGCCTGCTCGCCCTCATGAGGTTCTCCTCATCCTCCTTCTACCTCTCCCATTTTTTTTCCGTCTATTCTTCGGACCGGCTCTTTATCTTGTGTTTGGACGCTACCGACATCCCTTGCAAAGGGGAATACCGGCGCGTGGTCAATTTTATTAATGGCTTACACCCGTGTCGCGTGGTCGACTTAGGCCTAAAAGATCGCGCTGCATTTCCATTGCCGTATAAAAGAATATTGTGCGATTCAGTAGCAGATTCTTAAACATTATGCAGGATATAATATAACAGGTTTAGTTACACACACACACATTCGCGCACATAAAACGAATCAGATTTCAAACATTTATTTTAAAAATATGTTTAATTTAGAATCGTAACTATTCGCAGAAATTTGTTATCAGAGTAAAGTAGAGCACAATGATATTTAAAGAAAAAACAAAACGAATGCGAAAAATAAATAATAGAACGCATCCATACGTTAAGAAAAAACCAAACCAACGAATTGAAAAAGTAAAAAACGACAAAGTTGAAGTACGCGATGGATTATTCTTTTTCTTGTTTTTTTAACGATATATGCGAGAACATTATCGCACGTGTCTGACATGTCAACGTCACGTGTATCTGTGGCAATTTTTGAACCCGCTGCAACAAGAAATAGCGTCACTGCATTCAAACCATGCGTATCAAGTCAACGATCAAACTCTGCTCTAAATTTATGCGATTGACAAGTTCGCCAATAAACTATGTTTAATCCGTAGGCATGCCGGGAAAAAAATTTTGCTAATTACATTCGTAAAAATACGCATCCACTTCCAATAATTTATTTCGTTCGCCACCGAGAAAGAAAAAATAGAAATATAGCGAATGAGAGAGGAGTAGCGAAGAAGTTTTTGCGGTGAAGAGGATTTCCTTTTTTCATTTTCACGACATCGATCTCGGTTACCCTCTGAATTTTGCGTTTTCTCTTCCTTCCAATCGACCGGATCATTATTCGCAATTTCCGATCCTGACAATTCCTGGCGCGCGCGCGCGCGAGCAAACAACGATTCGTCCCGACAACGATTCGTCCCGACACTGTCGCGCTCGTCGTCCATTGACATGTGTACACGGTGGCACGCAAGTGCACGAATATATGCGTATGCATATGCATGCACCGACGAAGAGCGGAAATGCAAGTGCGGACAGTGATGACTTTTCGCTCCGAGGATCCGAGCCGCGTGACCTCGCGTGGGTGTCAATTGAGTGTTCTTCTTTTTTTTTTCTTTTTTTTTTCCCGTTTATTCCGCTTTGTGGCTTTCACTCGTTCGCTCGTTGTGTCTTCATGTCAATAGCGTGAATGCTATCGTCGACACGTGTTGGCTTTTACTCTGGTAAGCATTATTGGATCCGAAATCTTTTTCTGAATGCGCGGAATATACTCTCTTTTATAAAGGAATACATACATCTGATATTTCTGCGTTCATAAAACTCTGAAATGAAAAGCCGGAATTCTATATTTTACAATCTCTCTTCTATCTCTCAGATACAGAATTGAGAATTTATCTGAAGCTATTTCTCCTGGCGGACGTCGCATATCCCTAAGTCCTTCTCTGATCTGTGTTACTAATAGCGGTACAGATAGGAGATAATTGATCAGTTTGCTTTACTAAATCTCTATGAGAGGTCTTGATGAGGAAGTGGTCGAAGGGACAGCTGACATCGTCAGCTCGATATCGTGTCTCCGCATATATTGATCTGGCCACTCCACGCTCGATATGTGGGTCGAGATTACTACTAGACAATGTATTTGGACTTGCGAGTATAATTCCAATTTATCTCGATGATATTTTGCAAAAGTGTCATCTCGAGAATGATAGAAATATTTGCTTATCATTAGGGAGTAAAGTAAATAAAATTACAAGAAGCTTCTTTACATAAGAATGGTTTCTTGGACGGGGAAATAATCCTTTTAATATTTAAAAAAAATATATATTAAAAAAAATTATACAAAATAAATACATAAAAATGTGTAAGGACAGAATAGAAATTCTCCCTTGAATTTGGCTTAAACTACATATTATTTATAGCATTTCTATTTATTTGTATATGAAAATCAGGAAGGTAAAATAAACGCGATTGGCTCGTCAATAATTTCGCAAAATATTTCGGCTTGTCTGAAGCAGCACATTGTTCTCGTTTAATTAAATCACTTTATTAAATTGCTTTATTAATGCAATAACATGAAAGAGCAATATAAATTTTGGGGAAAATTACATCGCGAAGCTATCCTGTATCGTTCGAGTGAAAATTTCAATTATCTATGCAATGGTGAATTCAGCGAGATTAAAATAAACATAAACGAGTTGTCAGCGATTCCACGGGATGGGAATTTCTCAATTTGACACGTACACATTTTATTTATGTAGTTTCCGTACAGTTTCACTTTTATTAAAGACACATTTCATGTCGAGAGATACAAAATAAGAGAGAAGAGAACGAGAGCGATAGGAAGATATCAATAACGTCGCGGAATTCTATAAATTTTCAATATAACGTACATTTACAAGTGCGTACTTTATATTGCGCACGTATACACAAGGTCCATATATTTTTCGCTATACGACGTATATCGAATTCAAGCAAGAAAGCAAGTCACGCGAGTACGGTTTCCATATAATTCCGAAAACGGAATTCCCGTTGATTGTAGAAGACTCATAATGCCGAATATCGCAGCTCCATGCTTCGGGGCTTCCACATGAGGGATAAAGTTAATTAAATAAATAATCCTACCAAATCCATCTTATCAGCACGACATATTCCTTGAAAACATTCTCAAAAGATTTAATTTTGTAATATTTGTTGGTACACATCTCACGTTTCCTCATGAGCGAAATGAGTAAGTTATTATAATTATCGTGTTCAAAAGCTGATACTTCATTAGATGGTAAAAAAAAAAAATTGGAAAAGATCGAGAATTATTTCATAATTATTTTATTTCATTTTTCATAATTTAGGTTATATAATTTAAATTTCACAAATTAAGTTTAATGTTCCGTTTTCTTTTCTGATACCTGATACAGATTCATGCTGTGTTAAGATTAATGATGATCCCGAATTATCCGAATCGCCAAGGCAAATTTGCGCAATGGAGCTTTTGTTCCACGCGACCCACGCAAATTTTCGGGCCGTGGGTAGTCGCCTCGCCTCTTGTCCGACCGGCGATTTAAAGCGATATTTACGGATGCGAGCGAGCATTGAATTTTGCGCTAATCGCGTTATTAGACCGCGTTCGTTTGATTTCGACCGCGACCGATGTCATTCGCAGCGGCGACGGCGGAAACTGTTTTCCCATGACAGATGGATATTCGTAGAAAAGTCGAGGGGTTGTCATTCCGGCGCGCGCTGTAATTAGGTTAAACTGCAACGGACATTTACACGCGCACGTGCGTCCGATCGCGGCGACGGCGGTTGAGGAAAAATCAAATGAGGATCAAACCGTGACAAGTATCGTCGTTATCGCGCGAATATTTGTTGGCCGTAGCAGTCGCGAATTTGCATGCTATTTGCGCAACACGCCCGACATCGCAAAGTAATCGATGATCGACGGAATTATAGCAGAGTTATTTGCAAAGGATACGTAACAATATTGCGACGCGTGCGTTTGTTAACAAGCAAATAACAAGGTTATTCGGAAGCCTCCGAATTAGCTGTAGCTCCGACATGGCAGAAATGCCATGATGTAGACACGCGTATATCTTCGGTCCCAAGAGACGTCCCTTTATGAACAAACATGCATCCACAAATTCTATTAGGATGCATTAAATGCATACTCTAAAACATGCATGTATTATCCTTATTAAAGAGCACGCGAGAAAGGCTCGATATCCTTAATTATAGAATACTCGAGTTGCCCTTAGCCTTCGTTTAATTTCTCATAAAATCATATCTCGATGAAAAATGGCGTTGAATTTATTTTTATTTTTCGCGTCGCTCTCCGAGCACAAACAGAGAACTTCAGTTTTTCATCGATCCCTTGTTCTCCAAAAGTTATTTATCCCTACGGTCTAATCTAAATTTCAACTTTGCCTTGTCAAAGTCCAAAGCAGACTTACCGTTTCGAGGGTATCAAACGCGCGTGACTGTAATCTCGGGAATCGTCATGAAAGTTTCGTCCCATGGTAACAAATTGTCGTTGCGCATGAATCGCACGAAATAGAGTTTTTCCCCGACGCGCATCAAAGTCTGTCCATTTTTACCTTTTCATTTGCCGCTCTCCATTCGCATGTACATCATTTTTTTTTTTTTCACGCTCCTGGTCGGAATAAAAGATTGCGGAATACTCTTACACCAGAATTGAAAAACTATCGGGGACAAAAGAAGGATAACGCGTAAGTTGTGCGCCGCAACTTGATAATATCTACCTGCGAAAAATTGAAGTTTCTCGCAACGAAGAAACTGCTTTTATGCAGAAACGAGCCTCGAGCATTTTCGGTTTAGCATTGAAATTCAAGAGTTATCAGAGTTTTGTTCCGTTGGAATATTTCGTACCGTTTTCTGAATAGTCGCAAATTTTACATTATTTCTACGATGTAAAGATTTCTGTCTTATATGGGAAAATAGAATAATATAATGACAGTTATTTTATTTCTTCAATGTTCTATATTTCTGACTTTTCTAGATAATAACTTTAATTTTTACTAAAAGTTTAAAAAGTGTAATATTTTTTTATAACTATATACATATATATTCTTATTGTATTTCGTATTCTAGTCATACATTTTATGGAATTTATATACCATGCATTGATTTATCTCCGCTTTCAATCCATCGTGTTTAAATACAACGTAACGTAAACAAAATTTATGATCTGCTTTGTCATAAAATTCTGGCTGAAGGAAGATTGAAACCTGAATCGACTTCTCGAATCGATGAATCGAATGCCCGTGGCATCGTCTGCTATGTGTGTAACAATCGTCGCAATCTGAATTTACGTTCCGGACAGACGCGACCTAACTATAGCGAGAAATGGCATCTGGGTTCGTGATCAAGAAAAGTGCCGGTCGAGTTGTTTTGCTCTGGGAAAGCAATACCTACACACACACACACACACACACGCGCGCGCGCACATCGATACCCAGAGCTCGAAGGGTAGATCTACGAGCTCCACGAGTTGAAAGCGACTCCCACGCGTGAGAAATTGCGGTTTACTTCTATCGAGACGAGATATCAGAAGTCTCCTCGGCCTGGCAATCATCTTCGTTCTGCACTTCTCCTTTACCTCTATCTTCCTTTTTTCCCTCATCATGACCCAAGGAAGAAAACTAATGCCAAACGATAGCCACTCTGAACGGCGAGAGAACGAAATCAATAAAACCTGGGCAAGTTTTGCAATGGTCGTTTTACTCTCTCATTTTTCCTCTCATTTTTTCGGGTTTTCCTTTATTTTATAACAATCTTCACGAGAGAAATTAGTTGACAATTTAAACGGAAATTTAATTCTTAAAATTCAGTTCTATAGATACAATTTCGCACGTATATAATATTAATCGAAAACTCTTCTCCTCTCTTTCTCTGACGCGAGAAATATAATTTGTCTCGTACATCATTTATCTTTCGTAAATAGATTATTTATTATATATCACATTAAAAAATGGAATTCGATAATTCTTCCTCTCGTTATGATTGATGATAAATGTGTCATATCATTACTTCTTGTGATAGATTTTGTAATTTCGAAACTATCTTTAGACGTCATAAGCTTTTGCTTTGAAAGGATTAATTAAAGCCGATCACTTCCAAAACCGTAATCTGGAACCAGAGCCACATGGAATAGAATGGAACACGGATGTATCGAGCAACACGAGGTCGTCGTCACCGCAAGCGGGATGCTGCGGACTGACAACCGGAAGCTAAAAACAGCATATCGGATCGACTGCTACTGTCTGGTTCTCGTAAATTCAAATAGCTGATCTCGGCATATATTTCATCGCCGTATTCTATCGCCTCCGCTATCTGTTTTTTCCGCGGATTTTGAATTAATTATCGTCGATTGATTCGATCGTCTGTGCGATAATTGACGCGGAAACGAAATCTCCCTTTCGATCGTCTTTTAATCAGTTTTTCCTGTTTTTCCAGTTTTACCTTTACACCTCAGGTATTTCTATATACAGTTCGCATGAAATATATGAAGTAGATAGAAATTGTGAAAGTTTAACTATGGCGATGCGCGATACCGGTCATCCTCGCGTTTATGTTCATCCTCTCGCCGAAACGTTTTCCCCATTATCTCAGGTCATCGAATTTCCGTTCTGTTTATCGTATCCGCGTTTACTCTTCCACGCCAGGAACGAGTCAACATGGCGACTTTAATACACTAATGCGATTCAACGGCGAGTTGGCCACTGTGTCGTCATGGCTGGGCGATGGCGAGCGAAATCACAATTTCGTCATGCTTAAAACGCAACAATGGAGGGGAAATGTTGCGGTCTTAAGCCAAACCCTATGCGGAGGCTCGTCCAGCGATGGATCCGGTTTTTCCCGGGTTGCCCCGGCCGCCGGATGCACGGGGTGCTCTTTACGGTAGGCGTGGTGCCGAGAGCAAATCGTCTTTGGATGTATGCCTGAATGATTTCGAATAGGAGAAACCAGACCGAGGAGAGACTCGTCGCGAAAACAAGGGGTTGCGGCATGTAAAAAGTTCTCGTGTTATGATCTCGGTTCGAAATACTTGTTCCATTTTCGATATAGTCCGCGCTGGATCGCGCTGCGTTAATTTATGATCCGTCAGAGACAATTGAAATAAAAGGAACAATCTCCTAAAGGGAAGCTCTAAAGGGAACAATCTGTTTTAACACTGAATAAATAAATGTTTGATATGACCGCTTATTAAGCGAATAAATCTATAATAATGCGACTATTTACAATCAATTAATTTTTATAATGCATCATACATGCGCGCGTAGAGGAAAAGAGAAGATCATCCTCTGTTTTCTCATATATCCACATTTAATACTAACTTTACTTCATATTTCAAACGTGTACATTTTTCACGGTAACAATATAAGTTTTCAGAATAGCGAAGACTTCATTTTTCATTAAACGAAGAACTTTCCTGCGACGTCCAGATGCACTTTCTTTTTCTCCTTTTCTTTCTTTTCGCTCTCTGGTGTTTTAACTCATTCCACTTTTCCCAAGTCATTTTAAGCAACACCTATATATCCGAAACAGTATAATTAATGCAGACGCTTTCTCATTCCTAAGTGACTCGTCTCCGTTGCCGTGCAATTTCGCATCGTTGCACAAAAGCCGTACACAAATGCAAGGAGAAGTAAAGAAACGCGAAAAGAAAAAACGATTTGTTTCTTCGAATTTAGCTTTACGCACCTCGAACAATCCAACTCAAAGACATAACTTACGCGGCAGTGACCTTAATACTAATTAAGATACGGAATCTCGTCTCCTATCGAAGGGAATTTTCCGCGAGCTTTCTCTTTCGGCGAGAAAATTCCTCGAGGAAACTTAAACCGACGTCTTATCTCTACCCGGCTTACTTTTAATCTAGCCCGATCGTCTCACGTTTAATCCAACTCTACCTTTTTTCCTCTCTTTCTATTTCCCTCCCCCTCACCCTTCTCTCTCGAGAACCGATGGAGGCAGGAGTTACACGAGGAAGGAGGCAACGTCGTCTGGCAACCGCGAACAATGGCGGGTTCGTGAACAGTTCCTCGGCAGGCACAATCGGCATCAAGGTATTGTCGGTGTTTCAAGGTTTACCCATCGCCCATAGTGTATCCTTTCACGAACCATCGATCGAATTCTTCGAAGATATGTACACGGAGATATGTTATGCGAGAGCGAGAGCAGCGATCCATCGAGGGGTCCATCTGCGCGATCTTCGAGCCGACTCAACGTTCCAAATGGAAGTGTCGGTCTACGTGAGGGACGGATCTCTTCTCCCGATGACTTAATTCGTTTTGACGTCGCAGTTTAACCCACCCGATCCCCCGTTTCTCCCGCCAGGACGAACGGTCCTCTTTTTTCCTCTCTCTCTCTCTCTCTCTCTCTCTCTCTCTCTCTCTCTCTCTCTCTCTCTCTCTCACGCGCGCGCGCGCTGTTATTTAGTAGCTGTATTAGAGCGTTGTGCATTTTGGACAGATGCCAGATCTCGCGATAACGTCGGTCCGACGCAACTGCCTCCTAAATATAAATATGAATATTGACTGTGCGCGTCGCGACGCTTGGCTGACGCTGAAAAAACAGTATACGTATATGTATATAAAATCAACAAATTAGACAACTGTCCGCCGATTATTTGCAAATTTTTTTACAAGTCCAAAAAAATATGCGTCAATTAAAGTTGACAATTTAATTTTCTATCACCCCTCACACCCGTTTCCAATATGGTGGTAATACGATCGCGCGCTATTGCTCTCTAATCGGAAAATCTAATGTGTGTAATCTTTAGCAGCATAAATTGCAGAGTAGATTAGCTGTATCGTTTCTTGCGATAAGATCTAAAATGTTCGCGTTCGCCCGAATCGATAACGAGATAGAAATCACATAATAATTATCGTGATTTACCTAACATATGCAACGTTTAATTTGATTTCTATATCGTCAATAGTATTTTAAAATGTTTTATTATTATTATTTCTACGACAATAGAATATTTGAAATAATCTTGGAATTATGAAATTAATATTCCGAAGAAATTTCTTACAAACTCAACATACTGATCTGTGTTTGATATTTAATCAACACTTGTGCAATCTCAAAGTAATATTTAAATAATTATAATTGATATTTAAATACTTCTGAAGATATCGAAAGTTTTGAAAAGCTTTCTTAATTGCATTTTTTATCATGATGTTCCTAAACTTTTGTCGATAATTGAAATGCTCATCTTAGTTTTTCGCTGAATTAAAATCCTTATCATTTATCTTCTCGAAATTCATTAAGTGAAAGCAATGCAACAACTATAAAATTATCGGTTTTTTTTTTGTCCAGATGTTCATTAATCCTAAGAGCCTGACCTAAATTTATCGTATACATTAAATTAATAATTATGTGATATTACTTGAAATATATCATTTATTTACATTTATTTCAATCCATTTTATCGAGTAATTATTTTATTTGCGGTATGTCGAATAAATTCAATATGAAGTCAAACAATCTTCGCAGTTCCCACAGCTTCGACTGTCGCGTCACAATAAGGCTGCACGAACGATTAACGTTCTGTCACAACAAGAACGTGCGTTTCTGTTCTTGGACAATTAATGCCATCTCTTTTGAGGTTTCTCCATCGGCTTTGTCGAGCCCTTTTTCTAGGTCGCTTTAGTCACGTGACGGGAGTAGAATTGCCCTGGGGACGAAAGGGAATCGCTTCGTCGTCAAATGTCAACCAGTAAACGCAGCCACTCGAGTTACTCAAAAGAGAAATACGAATCTGGAGAAGCAGCCGCGAAAGGTTCGCATAATTTTGTCGCCGGTTTCCAACAATGAAATTTATGTCGGTTCACCGATAACAGCGACGCAAAATTCCATAGCGAACAAATTCAACGTCGCAATTGATGATTATTAAAAAATCTTTTTGTTAATAGTCATTCTAAGAAATTATGATTTTATTCTCCATCGACTTGTCTTTTTTTTAATTATAGTTCTATTATGGTACGATAACATTCATTGAATAAAATGAAGCAGTCGCATTTTTCTGTGTCTTAAAACTATAACTTTCTATTACAATAGAAATTATTTGCATTGTGATAAATCGAGATAAGATCCTTCGTTGCAATTCAGAAACCTGTTGTGCCAATTGTGGAAAATTGCAGCAAGCTTCTGCTTGGTCACCATTGGCAATTTCAATACAATGCGCCATAGTTCTAGAAATTGTCGGCTTTACCGAGATAGGAAATGTTGATGGAAATGATTTCGAATGAAAAAAACCGCGGGGATGCTTCGTACTGTCTCGGCGAATAAAAATACAAATCGGATGTGAAAATAAAATATGATGGAACGCACCGGAGCGCGGAAAGGAACTTTGAAATCAATAAAAGCCAATACCAGGTCTGTCGAGCTTGCTCCGGAAAAGAACACCAAGTGTACAAACTGCGTCTGTATAGAGTTCACAATTCGTCATCGGTCGATTTTTACACAATATGTCCCAAGAGTCACATATATTCTCCGAAATTGCGGAAGGCCTGAAATTGTGGAAGGCGAATTGAAAAAAACATGATAGCTTTTTTTTTTTTATCAATGATAAGTCAGAATATGACTCTCCTCTTTTACGTTTGTTTATTATGCTAGTCTGATGGATGTTGAATGTTAAAGCTGAAAAAATTATAAAATTCGCAGAAATCCGCAGTTGGCGGTAGGTACACGTTTACGAAGCAGCTTTGCAAATTCTCTTTTGATATCCTTTAATTTTACCTCGTGGAAATTTTCGGCTTTTGCTAACTGCGAATAATTACAACCGTTATTCCATGGCATCGTGTATTGCGCGTGCCCTGCATCGCTCTAGTCGCTTTGTCCGTCATATTTTCATCAACCAGCTGTGCCTGTGCAGTTGTCGATACTACGTGCGAATTGGAACGAACGCCTTTCTTTGCGTCGTCGTGTTGTTTCCAAGTTTCGCATGTTTTACACGGCGCGTATTCTGGAATATGTATCGACAATTGCGGGCGCTTTGCTGGATCTCGGTAAGAAAACTTTCGGCACACATTCGAATTCGGTGAAGGAAGGTCTTTTTCGAGAATTCCAACGCGCGTGTTTCACGAATATTTCGCGACGACGCACATTTACATTTAGATGAAATTCCATATTTTGCGTACAACCTCCGTCGCCATCGTTAACGTCGTCTGAACGGATAACTCCGCGCGGATTTCTCGTTTAACGCGAAAATAAAAAGGATTTATTCGACTATGCTATGACTTCATCAAGAAATCTAAAAATCTATATTTGAGAAGCAGTATGCAGATTTTTGATCTTCTGTTTTTAAACTAGAAAAATAGGTTTTAGTCTTCGAATGCCAGATTTATCAATAATTAGTAACATCACTTTTTTTATATGATATTAATAATTTTAATTAGAGAATTTTAATTAGAGCTATTTATTTGTCAACGATTGTAGGTTGCTGTGTAATGTTTACTAGTCCGAAGGCTGCATTATTTGTTAATATATTGACTGTCGTTGCACGATCACTTTGTTTCTCGACTACGTAACGATGGTATTGTTAGCTGTTGTATGGGAACCTAATAGCAATTCGGACGTATGCAGCTATGATAGAATCATACGTCTACTCTAGGGATGCAAATTAACATGCGCGATATTCCCGTTGCATTCCTAACAATGCGCAGAATATTCAATATCCGCAAGCATACGGTTTTATAACAATATTTTTTTTTACTTCATGTCAAATTTCACATATCGATAGAAATTCCTTTTGTAATTAAAAAGTCTTTTGTTGTGAAAGTTTAAAAACACCGATAATGTTCATATTTTCAAAAGACCGATGGAAATATTCGTTTGTCGATAATATAATTAAAAAAGGTAATAAAGTAGAATAATATTCCAAATAGATACGTTATACGAGTAGAATGTTTCAATCATTCGCAATCAAATAGACAAAAGGTTAATGAACATCCGTTGCAAAATTATAAATTAATTGGGATGGTAAAATTATATAGTCGACAATTCGTACTTTCCGCTTGAGTTTTAAACGTATTCACGAACTCAGGTAATAATATTCCCATAAATGTATTATTCTATGAGTACTACCTCTGTCGAATAAATTAATCACATTGTTAATTGAAGCAACGACTTCGTTTAGACCAATATCAATCGGCATTACAAATCCCGACGACGAATTCGAATTTTCATGATCATATCGACAGTATCATACCAAATTATTATTATACGCGAGAATTGAAACAAAACGTATATTCACGAGATATATATATATATATATATATATATATATATATATCTCATATTTATTCCAGATAACACAGAGATAAGATATCCCCGATATGCTTCTTCCTGATTAAAAAAAAGTCTATGTACCAAGGAAGTATGGGCACTTGTATGTGAAAGGGAAGGACGTGGCGAATGTGATACTGTAAAGATAGACGGGAGAGTCTCTGTTTGCAGGATAAAAAACTGAGAGCGCAAGTGTCATTGTATACCATGTAGACATTTTTATATTTTCAGCACTCGGCGGTCACGTTATAAATAGGTCACAAGTTATGAGTCCACCATACCGCTTACACAGTCACTTCGTTTTACAGTATACGTTCTATATAAATGTACTCGTACGGTTATCATTCATTTTTTTTACAACCTCGATAGTTCTACGGGGATACATAATTAATAAGTGTATGCGTATACGTCATGCGTATACGTTACATTATGTTATGTCTCTATGTCATATGTTTATTATACAAATGTGTGGTACATGCACTGGCACTGCTCGATTGTTTAGTTGCATCCCTCGTCGGTTACGCTCAGGTACGTCTTCAAACACGTTCCGGCTGCTTGTACATTTTTATTACAAAAGACGAAACGACATTGTTAATTTAACCAACGCGCATTTATCTCTATTTTTCATCAAAATGCGCCTGCGAGATTGACATAATTTTCTCATCTTCAGATCAAAGCGATAATGAAAATATATTACACAATAATAATAATAATAATAATAATAATAATAATAATAATAATAATAATAATAATAATGAAACATAATAATGAAAATATATTACGATATTTTTTTAATAACGCCAATAAACACTTCCCTCGTATAAATAATTAAATACAGCATAAATCGGGATATTTAATACTCGCGAAATATAAGAGACTGCACGTGGATAAAATTACGTGGAGTGTAGATGTTATCTTGGGGAATGAGTTTCAACGGAATCACGAGAGTATCCGGATCGCATAATCGAGATACCGAATAATTAGAGCGACGACGAAATTACATAGCGGGTGCGTTTACATCTTCGCTTACCGTCGTTATTGTAGGAAAACGGAAACGTTTCGGTATGTAGGATGTGCGCAGCGGATCTTCACGTACGCGCGTGCAATATATTACGTCCAAAAGTTATATCGGCTATTCGTTGATAGACGCCGTTGAGACACGCGACTCGTGTCACACAACGAGGAAAAACTCTCGGCGGAAAAAAGTCGCGCGAGTAACGCAAGCAAGTGTGTCTCGTTAGAAACGTGGGATGGAAAAAGCGCGCAAGCAGGAGGGGGTGGGTTTCGGGACAAAAAACCGGAACGTGCTTCGGGGGAACGTTCTTTCGCACCTGCTACAACGATGAGCTTGGGGACTCATTACAGGCAGTTGACGATCTGCGCGATCATCATACGTTCCCGTAAATGGCCGTCCCGAAACGCGCGAGGAGAATTTTGCGCTAAAAAGGAGGAGCGTCTGTCTGGAAGAATCTCGCTCGTTCCCGATTCAGTTTCTGCAAAAGTTTCCGGAAGCCCATTACACAATCGCGCAAATCGCAAAAGCTACCTGTACTGCGCTGCATAAAGATACTTTGATCCGTATTTTCGTCGTTCATTTAGTGCTAAATGCGTTTTGTTGCGTTTTCTCTCCTTCCGTTTAATGAGCTCGAGCGCTAAATGCGCGATGAAAATGCGAGCGTCCGTAATGAATTCGCAACGCGTTACCGCGTTTATTTATATATTGATGACGCGGCTACTTTTAAAGCGATATGTTGTGATCGAATGAGATCTAGATCAGATTGCTGACCGTGCTGACCTAACGTTACCACGACCGGAAGACGTCAGCATTCGCGTCTCTTAAATTTGGATTAGATTGTCGCAACGTTAAGTTATCACGATTATAGAATATTATAATGTAATATACAAATGAAAACTTAGCGACTGCGTTTAGATTCTACTAATTTATTTATATATGCTAATTTTATAGTTGGCTCTCTAATTATATCCATTATAAAAATTTGAGAGAGAAATAATAATGCAATATATATTTTGTAAGAATATGATTCCACGATAAGAATAGAGGTAAAATAAAATTTATTTTTTTTTTAAATTAGCCTTTCTTTATACAGATTTAAAAAAGAGAGTATTTATATATATATATATTTTTAATGACTAAATAAAGTATATATATATATATATATATATATATATATATAAAATTGAACCTGCCGCTAAGTTTTTCTTCGTTTATGTATATGTAAACGCGAAGTATACACTATAAAGGATATGATTAGGCGTTAGAGTTCATTAAAGCTGTATATAAGACTTATTTGATTTATCATAAGAAGACGAGGGGTGATGTCGTGTATGTATCGTGTAGCGTGACTTATGCTGATTGCGATTCAAAGCTGTGATTGGACCCTTGAAAGCTTTGTATAGCGGTTAAACACGTGAGCGCGATTGAGCGTATTTTATTTTACATAGGGCATTTTACAGGTGACGGCAATCCGCGGATTGCGGC
Source organism: Pogonomyrmex barbatus (assembly GCF_055798465.1). Classification (NCBI taxonomy): domain Eukaryota; kingdom Metazoa; phylum Arthropoda; class Insecta; order Hymenoptera; family Formicidae; genus Pogonomyrmex; species Pogonomyrmex barbatus. The sequence continues at coordinate 26,790,997 of NW_028297098.1, forward strand.
GAGAGGGTTGAAAATCTCAACGAAGGGTTTTGTCGCGTTTAAGAATTGCATCGAAATCGCATCGACGTGTGCGGTCGGGCCGACGAGTGCTAAACGGCTTGCTGTGCAACGTTATCCGATTCTCTCCATTTTCATCGGACAGTCCGTACCTTCCCGTTTTCAGGCTGCATCACGACGGAATAATGAAACGCCCGACAACAAAATCAATAGTAACAGCGGTTTATAGCGATCGATACGTATCCGCTACAGTTACGGGGTAACAATTGTTACGGTACAGAGCACGATTCCAGCACGATTCCGCCGTAAATCATCGAAGCTTATTTTACTGATGGCTCTCGTTAATAATTCCGTTATCCAAGTAAATTTGATTACCATTGGCGTAATTATGACAACAATTGTCATTGGAATAATACTTATGCAACGGGCAATATAAATTGTGGAAAGATAAATTGAGCGTTTATCGCTGACTCAATACCCGTTTTAATTTGCGTATTTTATCATCTGCGCGACAATTATTTTCTTTTCATCGAATTCGTATTGTATTCGAAAACAATGACTTGTTGAAGCGAGAGAGAATCGAGTTTTTTTTTTTTTTTTCATTTCGTCACTTCTGGGCTTTAGATTTCCGCGGATGCGACATAATCCGTTGCAAAGAATAATAAAGGCATATCGTTTTCGTGGATGCGACGGGGATTATAAGTTTCGACGTCGTTTTCATCTCGTGACGTTCGATCGATGCGATTTCTTTTTCAGAGAAATTTATTCGCGGCATGTATGATACGCGGCATGTATGATGAGCATGAACGAGTGCATCGATTTCCGCTGAAATAGCCGCTTGAAACAAGCACCGATTTTGCACAGTGGCGTAACGGGATTAACACGAATATAGGTGCATACGTGTCAATTGCAGTTAAACTCATGCGAGAATCGAGGCTTTAACTGCAATTTTTCGCTTTGACATTCGTTCATGGAGCGCCTCATTGCACCGATGCATAATTCTTCTGCGACTAATCAATTTCTACGTTAAAAATTTTGTAACATGATCTTAACACTTATAAATTTAACATATAAATTTAACATTTTAATAACATATATATTTAACAATTTTTCTAAAATCGTTAAGAATGATATAGTTTTCTAAAATTTAAATCACATAAATTTTAACAAATTATTATTTTATTAATGTCAGCTTTAATATATTAAAATTAGTGTAACACATATTTAATGTTATAAAAATTTTCCTAAATTTCACAAACTCGTTGCGCGATTGCTTATGCTCCTGACTTACGCCACTGTCACACGCGAGGCTCGAAAGAGGCTGAGAGAAGATTCTAGATGTAACTACGAAATTGGACCAAAGCGACCAACCATAAGTTATTCCGTAAGGGCGAAAATGATGTAGAAAAGTACGATCGATGTGCACGAGACGTCTCGGCGAGGCGAAAACGATCTGCGTGACGCTGCATGTAAATTCTACGTTAAAGCCTGGACCACAATTCGCGACTTGGCGCGTGCAAATAATCCTAACAGCTAAAAACACGTACGTATCGCTAAAACACATAACACAGTGTCCGGCAAAAATCCACTCCTGACACGTCAATGCCCGAGATAATTTCGGGGAACAGATGTCTTCGAATCGGATATCGGTATGACCGGTACGTATACTCGGCTCGTTCGGCCGATTATACATTTGGTAGTGGATAAAGTACCATTGATCGCGCATCGCGTTTCGACCATTCGCAATTGCTGCTAACGCCAATACCGTTTATCGTTTTACCATTTCCGCGCGTGCGCACGCTTTTAACGATAATCAGCGTCGAAAACGGGCCTGCAATTATCCGCATCTGGAAAATCAACGGGAGGGAACTGACGAACCGCGCGCCCATACATTTCGAATCAACCGAAAAATGTCGCGCATGTTGATAACGGGCACATCACGATGTGCCGAATCAAGTACAACGGACCCTCCAGTCGCCCGAGAGGCGTCCAGTATAAAAATAAATAAATTCTACTCTCTATCCTAGGAAATTTAACGACGATGTTAACGGTACGTCTAGTAACATAATTGCTAATTGCTCGACAATATTACTTATTACCTAGGTGGGGGACCGAAGCCGAGGAGAGGACTGTGATCTCAGATCGAGATTTGGACCTTATCTCGATGGTGTTTCAAATTACTCGCTCGATATATGTATGTATACACGGTTATCACAAAGTCCTGCTGCCGACTCGTCCTCGAATATAAAGTTACGCCGCATTCGCGCCATTATACGACAAAATATCATCTATCGTTCGATATATCGTTATATATATATATATATGTATGTATATGTATATATAGCTATGTTCTATGCGTCTCATACATTTTAATTATAATTATCAGCTTAGGCATCGTTACAGACTTGTTCCTATGCTGGACACATAACACCGTATGAACGTAGTACCAACGGAGTACGAACGAAAAGTCAAATTACTAATCCTCACTAACATCAGTTTACTAATTATTCTAATCGGGAATGAACATTCGCGATTTTCCATCATGTTTTCGGCGATTTATTAACTGCAGAATGACAAATATTTTTAGTGAACTGCAGAATGCACAAATTTTTGGAGAAATCTTGACGACATATAAAACAATTGTAGTATCTTTTAAGGGCAGGCAATGTCCAATAACGTAATCAAGAGATAGTCCCGAAAATTAAAAGTATTTTCTAGCGTTATCATTATCGGCATTATCACACACGCACGCACATGTATTAATGACGAATGTGAACGGCATTGATGACAACTTAGTTAATCAACAAGTTAATCAACAACACAATAGTTCACATACGACACTCATAATACATAGGACGCACTATACTGATCGATTATCCTTATAGACAGCCCAAAATCGTGATTAGTCACGATTAAGCAATCAGGAATAGATCGCGGACGGGTCAATAATATTCCCACGACACGCGCTAACACACACACACACACACACACACACACACCTTTTTTTTCTTTCTTTTTCTCTCTCGTTGTAATTCCCTAATTTACAAACTTTCACAATCGTTGACATTTGTACGTTTGTTAGCTAAGAACGCTTATATCCACTGCGCAAGTACGGAGATGTATAATAACATGATTTATCAAGAAATGTATTTAATTTTAGTTTTGCGTCATAATATAACGTATATTATTTAATACAAAGTAAATAGAGAGAAAATTTCATCGATTGTCGATCATATCAAGTGATGCATGATTCACATGACTTGAATATATTTTGCAAGAGAAAAGATAATTGTCAAAATTATCTATTGTTTTAATGAAAGTTCAATGTATATTTTACATACGTTTAAATTTTCAATTTACTAATGAATTTTAGCTTTCGCATTTTCAAATTGATTCTCACGAGATATCAGGGTAACAGCATAGAGTGCAGCGGGATTTGATGTGCTCGGTAGAGAGATGTAGAGCGCTCTTTGCCAATTCACATCTTTTCTCCTCCCTTCCTTTCCTTTTGCCTCGATGTAGTAGGTACCGCAAAACCCGGAACGAGCGTCGAATTTTCACCAATGAAAATCGATGCGCAATTTACTGTCGGTCACTACGCGCAACAGTAACTCCCTAATTTCAACGCGATTTTAAGACGATGCTTCGTATCCCCGCCGCACATTTTGCATTCAATGTGGTTTCCCCATCTGAAGCTTTTGTTTCACATCAAATGTAATGCCTTGATTGAAATGCCTACATTTCAGTAATATTACAAACTTCATGGTAATATTCAGAATGGTAATTTAATGCAGACGCGATTGTAATTAAACACGACTTCGGAATAATAGGTTTATTTCCTAAGAAAAAAAAAAGAAGACCGAGGATCGTCGTTAATATTACTTAAAAAATTGGATACGTGTTCTTTGTAATAAGTGTCAGTCGTCACAGGAAACTTAAGTTTAATCTCAATAAGATCATATTCATATGTCTACATTCAGAATTAGGTCATTTTTACATTCAGATATTCGCACGTCCAAACTTGTCCCGAGAATTTCCTCACACGTGAGCTTCATATGCATGGACACGTGTCTCTGGCCATTATATGATTTATATCCATAACTGTCACGTTTGACTGTGACGTATGGTCGTTGTTTTTACAAAACCAGCTATGATAGCATCGCATTTTTACAATATAGACGGAACCTCAATTTAACTATTATCTGTCACGATTCTACTGAAACTTTTGCATCACCGTTTGACATAAAGTAATATATTATCAATTCTCTTCCAACTTTGCCAAAAGTAGAACGTTATATTTTACATGAAGAAAAGCAGCAACGATATTTTTTTCCGAGTGTACGTATATAACATTCTAAAACAAGTGAATCATGCTTTCGATATTAATCGATACAATCTGAATCAATTAAAAATTCGACGGTATAATCAGATAATTATTTTATATTTTCAATTATCGTTTTTACTTTAAATTATTATTATTTTACTGAATAATTTTCTATATGGAAAGTAAGGAGTAATAAAAAGCGTATTCTCGTTTTCTAGCATTCGTTCGATTGAAAATTGAATGGGATTTTCATTCGTTGAAATAATGGTAAACGAATAAACGGCGAGTATGGAAATATCGTGGAAGGCGCGTTCCCAGCGGAAATTTATTTTACGTTCACGTGCACACTGACGAACTGAGCTACAGCCTTAATTATGATACAATCCGTACGATACAATTTATTTATTCGTATTTAGTAATAAATAAAATATGGACCCAGTTTTTGAACCAGTCGCAGGATGCAAACGTAAAGATGATGTGTCCGAAGCGAAAATTAACGGCCGTTGAAACACCTAATTCCCATAGATCGCCTATCGCTGCGTTTGGTCAAATATTGTTTTATCGGAAAATTACTCTTATTTTCGTACGAGTATATCTATATTTACACGCACAATGCGCGTCATACTTCCATAATAAATGCTGTTGCTTTTTCGCCTGCTTAAAAAACATTTACTCATGTGACCCGGTACAGTGATTATAGGTACATAAAGAACGAGTATTGACGTAATGGAATTATGATTAACGTTCATGGGTCAGGCTTACTTCATTTCTCTCTACGTAAAAAACTCTTTAAATTATCCGCTTAAATAGTCGCAAGAATTGAAAGCATTCGATAAAACGAACATACAAATCCATATATGTGCAAAAATATATATGTGTTCTATCGCGATATTAGATTTGAGCACATTCGCGCGCATTTGTAACGAAATTTTCGTTGATGGGATTTAATGTCTGATCTTTATATGTCTACAATCACTGCTTCTCGAAATTTGTTAATATTTATAATGCAATATCAGCCCTCGCGAGAGTTGCATTCTGCTTGGAGCGAAGCTTTGCTGACGTTTGATTTAATTGACGCATGGTTCCTTATTTCCTCTCTTTCTTCTCTCTGGGTCTATTTTTTTCTTTTCTTCGACGTGTTTCGCATTGAAGTGCGATCGGTCGCGAAAGTCATATTTGCTAAACGACGACGTCTGAATCGCGATGTCCTTGGCGTAGAATATTCGAGTCGCACGTTATACCGACGGAATGAAATGTACCGTCAGCCTAATTATAAAACTTTCAAATTTAGAAATGTGCATCTCATTTCATAAAAGTTGAAAGTGCAGTAAATTCCACGGATACACTGCGCCAAGTTTCATAATTTTCGGAGTAGTTTGTGAACGACGGAAACGAACATCCTACGTTTTAAATTTCTTCTATATCTAGGGTAATATTGGTATATTTGTACGGAATTTTTACGTTCGATAATATTTTCTCACACGTATTTTGTTAAATAAATATGAATTCCCGTCACAGTTTTCTACGCATTTCTCGTAGTTGCGAATGAAAGGAATCGCAGGGTGAATCGCATTTTTGCTCAGAAACTCACTCACTGACCTACTTTTCGCTCAATTTAATCTGCATTCTGATCGTACTCCATCAGTTTTTACATCTTATTTGAAGCAGAGGCTTTCAACTTTGACTCACTCTATTATTCTGTTCATCATTTTTATGAAATCAGCGTGATCAATACAATCTCTTTCGTCCAAGTTGAATTCTCGTTCTTACACTTTTGTCACCTTCCTTTTTCTCTTTTTTTTTATGAGAAATGATCAAAAAAATAATCTTTTTTATTAAAAAAAAAAAAGAATCATTAATTGTTGGATCTAGTAAAAAGCATATTTGAGTATCGAGAACCGAGGTAGGATTTTAACGAGAACATCGGGCGTATTAATTGGTTCGTTAACTTCTATTCCATTAACCGACATTTCTCGAATGATAACGCGAGAATTATATTATTTATTTATCCCGTGGAATTTGAAGAGAGCAAGACGAGAATGGTAATGATCTGTGCTCGACGATAGAAATATTTGTAAAAATGTAATATGCGAATACATATATGTGTCTATATATGCGAAAATGCATTAACAACAAAATGTCTTCGGTCAAAAATTTTCTCTCGTGAGAAGTATATTAATTAATCGATTAAATTGACGTACTTATCGATAGTACGCGGCTAGCAATTAATTGCACTCCAAAGTGCATTTGGTTCCTTTTGAAAGATGATGCAACAGTTTATTCATTTTGACATTCCGCAAGCACTTGACAGATTTTATCTTAAAAGAAGAATCCGTAAAAAGCGACCTGAATTAATAATTCGCGCGTTTGGAATTAATAAAAAATTGAAAAATAATGTAACAAATTTTCTGTTTCTACAAAGTACAAAGATGTGATGTTTGTGTCACTTGGATTATTCAGATTTGAAGAATCGGAGTTTTTATCGTATAATTTAATATAAAAAAAAAAGAATAAAAAACAAAGTGAGAAAATAGCGTCTCTTCCAGTTCATATACGTTCCTTAATCAAGTCTACTTACCTTCGAATTATCGGACATTCGGAACATTGAGAAACAATCGAAAACTTTGACACGTTTACGAAATTGCAGTTGTGTATTCTCGCGACCGAGTGTTAAATACGTCCTTTGCACGAAATTTCGAGTATTATCATCACGACGAAGAACATCGAATAACCGGAACAGATGGCCTCGGTATCACTTCCGTCACTAAACGAACGCAGTTGCTGTAACTATTTTCACCAGACTTGATTCGATGAAGTGGATTTGCGCGTCGTGTCGGCCGACAGGAATACGTCGTCGTCGCCGATAAGTCGATACCTGGTTTCGCTCTTCCTTGCACGTTTTAATTTTTTGCTTCGCACGATTTTTCGTTTCTTCAGGTGTTACGAGTAATAACGCGAAATTCCGCAAAGCCGCAAGTTCTTCACGTTTAGGTGAACCGCAAACTTTACGCGCGGCATTGTAACACAGTCGTAAAACTGTAGTCGTAGGATTTCTGCGAATTTTCCATAACTTCGTACGCGGTCTTCAAACGCGGTTTGTTGAGTTTGTTGAATTTGTTACACGTCGGAACGTTTCCAACGGGGGCGTGTCTACGTAGGAATTAATAAAACTCAAACTCGAAATCCTCAATTGTTAAGACATCTGGCAGAATAATTTTATGGCAGAATAATTTTATTTTAATATTCAGAAATATTCATTGGGCAAAACTTTTATTAAGTTATTTGTAAGTAGAATAAGGAGGAATATTTCTTGTATCTTGTTTGTATTTCCGCTGGAAATTATACACAATACAAATGGAATAAGGTTAATGATCTATTACGTTTGTCACATTGAAATAATTGAAAGATCGTTGATTACGAATCTAATAATTATTTGCGCCGAATCGACATTAAAATAACGTTGAATTTCTCGGCAAAGTTTTCCAAGAGATAAAAAGATATATTGCTTGGCCGTTCAATCAAATTATTTACGTTCTTCGAAATTCGATTCCTTCGCGTTTAATTGGCGCGCAAAAAGAGGGACGAGCATTATTTGCGAGAACGACAAATCGAAGATCCTTGTTTTGATACGAATGGAGGTCTTCGTATCGATTTCTTCGTCAAACCGTAGCCAGGACGCGACTTAAATCGAAACCACGGCGCTTAAGGGAGATAAAATCCTTCGGAAAATATTCTTTGTTTCCACGAAGACATACTCCATCCAGTATCATTCTTACAAGAGTTTGTCGGGTAATCTTCTTTCGCCGATGAAAGTTTCATTCTATTCCCTTTTGCTATTGCGGATTTCCTTCGCCGCGTATCAAATCCAGTTGAATCCACCATGAAATTATATATACTCCTTGTCATACGCATTCCCGTGAAATTGAAAACAGCAATGAGAGTTCAGTGCCAATATTTTAATTTACACCTCGAAAGGATTGCGATTGCTGGGAATTATTCGTTTTCGCTGTGTATTTAACTCTACTTCAATATTGCTGCAAAACTGCGTCTTCTCTTTCACGTTCTACGAATTAATTAGAACAAATCGCGTCGCAGTCGGATTCCATCGTGCCCCGTTTCATCCGCCGAGAGACAATTTCTTCGCGCTCAATCCGGATTCTCGCCGTTACGTTTCCGTCACGTGAATTTCCCTTTTGCGGAAAATGTGAGGATCTCCATCTCGAGGGTCTTGCACGTGTCGGGAATCGAGATCTCGATTATTCACGAAAGCGATACAGCACCGTCGAGCTTCGGCGGCACTCTCGCGACCTCGTTATCCGTTTCTCTTCCCTTCCCTTCCCTTTCCCTTCCGTTTCCCTTCATTCCTCGCAAATCCTGCCCCCCGCGGCCCTAGCAGCCTCGTTAGTACGGGAAAGTTTTTGAGATTGCGACTCGCGCTTCCCCGCCGGCGGCACCCCGTTTCCAGAGTTCCTTTCCGTCGCGACATCGTTTATGCATCACAGCTCGATGATATCCGGCGCGCGAAACTGCACTTTGCTGCAATACTTGACTTCCTGCACGATCTTGTTGCTGCAATTGTCCTCGTCCAGATCAACGTCGCTCCGCGTGCCGTCCTCGTCGTCCTCGTCATCCTCCTCCTCCTGCAGATCTTCCAAAACCTTGCGTCTATCTAAACGCCATCCAGCTCTCCCACCGATCGCTGACTTTTTCTTCTCACGGATTTTATTCTGGCGAACGGATCGCCGTGGTTATTTGTATCTGAAAGCCGAGCAGAAAGGGCGCGCTTTGGAGCGTGAGTGTGCTTTTATCGATCGTTGGGTTCGTCGCCTTGCGTACAAAGTTTATTTTATCATATTTTACTTTTTAATGTACACGTGTGTACGGCCAATTTGAGACAGACTGAGAATGAAAGATTCTGTCGGTACCGCGCTAGTTAGAGAACATATTTTTGTTAGGGATTACTTAGATAGTACGATTTCAACAGGTTAAACACTTGCCATATTTTTCTTTGAAACACAAATTACATTGCCGGCCGAATTACAGTACGGTTTTTATGGGGGTATGCATCCCTTATAATTGTTGCGAATATTCTAATCAGATCGTTACGGCATATTGAGCTCGCGCAACGCGAGCTGATATTCACATTTCGCCGTGTACAGGAACATGATCGGTGTGCGTTTATACGATCCTCACGTTACACGACCCGTGCTACTCAGCTCTCCAAATGTATCGAATGTTGTAATATACGCAAATTGAAATGTGGTGCCGCCAGGGCAAAATATTTTTCATCGTCGGATTTATCGTCATAAAGTTTTCGTCATAAACGTTTTCCGAGAATTAGGTCAACACCGTGCGTTACTTTCATTATGAGCCAAATTCATATATTCCAAGGAAAATTCGTATCGCATTTGAATTACTTTCCCGTCGTTTAAATTTTTAGGAAGATTAATCTTAGTAGTAGGAATACATCGTGTTAGTATATGTGCAATATATACGGGTAGAAAATTGAAAATTTATGCGAATCATCACATATTCAAGTCTTAGAATAAATATAATGTTGTCGGTTTGCAATTAATACAATTAATTTTTTTATCGCTCGCATGAAATTATATTGCAAACCACAAATTATATTTCGTGCTTCCCAGAAATCGACTTACCTTTCTGGTAAAGGGCATTCTAGAATTCTGCAGAAAGCCAGGCCGACCGCCATTATTAATATTACAAATAAAACCACATACACTACGCACAGATGAACTAATGAAAAAATATAGAGCGTTTTATGACACCACTTATTGGGCGCGTATAACGAAAGTTCGTACTCCGGCCACATTATATGTAGTATCCAATAATGTCCTGAAACAAAAAAGAAGAAACCAACATATCACAACGAGCATGAGAAATTAATTATCTGAGCTAAGTGATAAAGCAAGAAACGTAGAAAAAAATTATCTTTGCGTATGTTTGATTTACTCAACAATTTCGTTTTTTCACTCGATCAAAAATTTATTCTTTCATTCGACAGAAACTTTAGAATAACGATTTCGTACGTGACATACATGCTGAACGATTAAGCAGCTTGCAATTTTGTCCTGCGCTCCGACCAACGAACCATCGCGTTTTACTATATGAATCGGCGCATTGCACGAAATGTAAATATTGCACGATGAAGTTTGGTCACGAACAGTTAAGTCGTCATAAACCGTGAATTTTTTGTAATTGCGAAATTTTCCTTTGCGCGTGCTTTTAACGCTTTACGCTCTTTGCCATTTCACGTGAATTTATATCATGTGAATTTCTATTATTCTTCAAAATCCCGAATTGAAAAAATTAGACTTAAATATGAAAAAATAGAAAAATAGATTAATTTTGTGAATCTAATATATAATATTTTAATATATATATCGATAGTTTCTGAAAAATGAAGATAACTGTATAATGTTGACTAACAGCGACGTTACTAAGCGCGGTATCTTAATATTGATCCATTTATCGCTAAAGATAGGACAAGTTATTAAAACTCCCTTTATTGCAAGTATAAACGTATAAAAGCAGAGTCACTTGGCCAATATTTTCGCCAACGTAAAAATTTGCTTATATAAGAATAGCATTGATACAGAAAGCGCTGTATAATTAAGATCAACGTGTAAGGAAGTTGAATATACTTTACAATATTAATAAAATCATGACGGAATTATTTCTCGAGCTTTATATTTCCGCCGTTTCATTCGTTTAAATGAAATTTTCGAAATTTCTTGTTTTCGAACATCTAGATCTAAAAATTTAGGTTTTTCAGGTAGAAAATTTTTAGGTAGAAAATTTCTTTGCGTCTGCAAATCTGATTTTAGAGAATTGTATTTAAAAGATATGAAACATGACGTGATAAAATTAAATTGCTTATTAAATAATAAATTAAAATGTGAATAATTAAAATAAAATCATTAATAAGAAAGAATGAGATAAGTAAAAAAAATATATATCAAATTAGATAATTGTAAAGAAATATTAAAGCGCAATAGAGTTTCCAATTTTGCTATTATTTATTTATAACTTGTTCTCTATCCTTGTATGAAACAATGTTCACTTATATATGCACGTTTGCATTATATTATTATGGAATCATCGAGCCGAATATTACGAAACATATGCTTTCCTAATCTGACTTATACTTTGCATTTGTTGAATAAATCCTCCGTGCTTTAACGCCCCAAAAGTTTGCGAACTGCCGGCGCAGAGTACGATAACGCTTCATGTACAATATCGAACGAAATTTCTTGCTTACCTAACACGAACCATGCGACCAGGAAGCACGACAAAGTTATGGAGAGTAATTTCATAGGCGAGATGTGTGGTCTAGCGGCGGGAACGGACAAGATTTCCGGCCTTCGGGAATATATTTGCGAATACAGCGCCCAGAACATACGCACGGCGCCCAAAACACCACCAATCAACATGTATACGGGAATATATGGCTCCTTCGGACAATCCTTAATAAACTGCACACCTGCAATAAGAAATTCAAACATGATTTTTTGACTGTTACAAGCGTTGAATAGCGAGCGCGCAAAACCGAAAGCACAGCAAAGAAATTCGTGTTAATTGATTCGTGTTTGTTGTTGGATTCAATTTGAAAAAAATTGTGAACATAACAAATTGATATTTGATTGATATTTGTCTTTCGTAATATTTAATATTCTTTTTTTTTTTTTTTTTTTCCAAATATAAAATGGGAAATCTTCAATTAGATAGAAATTTTCAACGTTGCATTATATAAGCAAGAGGTACGGTAATAAACTTGATAATTGATTATACGACTTCTACCTTTGTCATTTTCCCGTCGGAATCTTCCTCATTAGCAAACGTTTTATGACTACGTCTTTTTTTTTATGTCCATTATATCCATTCCTTTTATTCGTGACCTGAATATTTTATAATTTGAGGAATAAGCAGAAAGAATATGTGGCGTAATAATTTGTTTAATGCTGCAAGCTCGTTGTCCCTTCTCGTCGAAAAGACAAAAGAAAAGAGAGAGAGAGAGAGAGAGAGAGAGAGAGAGAGAGAGAGAGAGAGAGAGAGAGAGAGACACCTCTTAACCGATATTCTTGCCCATCAATTAAGATCTAGCGTATATCTGATGCGCATTATTATGCGCTTTTTACAACGCCGGCAAGGAATAATTTAGCATTAATTGCTTGACGTCTATTCTGTGTATCACGTCCTGGTTCGACGTTCACCTTAGGATAACATAACATGCAAACCTGGAGAGGTTCTCGGCTGTGACGTATACTTGAATAATGTGTACCTCATAATTATGCGCATCTTTTGTGTATGTATAAACTATTAATTTTCTACTACAGCATAATCTGCGACGGTGTGAAGAATTTATTTTGTAGCATTCGCCGCGATAAGAAATATCAATAACCCGTGTCGTCCTAAATACTTTGATAGTTGCAGAGACCTTGCAATATTAAAAAAAAAAAAAAAAAAAGAAGAACTTGTAATATTTTAAAACCAAGAGAATATTTTGTTATTTCAATTTTTTTATATTCTTTTAATTTTATTGTGTAATGCGCAGATTATGAGCTTGAATTACACGATTGGATGAGCTTTCGTTCAACGCGAAAGACTCAATTGGCATTTGTAATATGTCGATTGTTTCTTGTCTTTCTCATCCATACGAAATGCGCGACGAGGTAATTTTCTTAACATTTTAACACGTCGAAAACTCGACTATAAGTTTTATATTTCTCGGATTAGCCCGTAAACGTAAAGTGCTCCATTAAGTTCCCGAAGCAGAAGCGGTAATCTACGACTTCGATTCCACTTTCACGTCGTCATTCATGAAAGATTTAAACCGCATTCGGAATCGGCAATTCGCAGCCACTTCTGTGGGTTACCTACACCATTATTATCGATTGCGCGTTCTTACCAGATAGATTTTGCCGGAAGGTGAATGCACCGGGTTTACCATAAATCAGGTTGAGCGTCCATGCCTCCTACTGTGCGAATAACCAGCTATGCCCGAGAAATTAAGTATGCTTGCATGCTGCAAGCTTAACACGCCAACGATTTGCGTGTCGTAATGCTGATAGCATTAATTAGCTTGGAAACGATGTCATATATTTCGTAGAATTTCAACTAAATTGGCCGGAAAGGAAAATGCGTATGTTACCGTAATTCGCTTGATAGAGATTTAAAGAGATTCGCTAAGTTAAAATTAAGGTATATTGAAATTGTATATAAATATTGTGCTATACAAAATTATGTAGGAGTAAAATATCAACGATAACAAACTGGGAACTATTATAAAATGTAAAAGATTTGTTAGCGGAAGTAAAATTTTATTTGCTTTGCACTACCGCAAATATCTTCCTACGCACCACCGTGAACATTTACTAAATATTTGCATTTCGTTGGTTGAAACTTTACACTGTGATACAGGAAAGAGGTAACAATGGAGGAACCATTTCTTGTATTTATTTCAGACAATCCATAACTCAGCGTCGGGATTCTATTTATAATTTTATTTTACACGCCTCATATTTTAATGTACATATATTTTAATATATATTTTATATACGTATTATGTATCTGATTCTACAAATGCGTGCATGTGTGTGTGTGTGTGTGTGTGTGTGTGTGTGTGTTTTGTTTTTTTCATAACACATAAAATTATAAATAAAATATTATCCTAGTATAAATTTAGTATAGTATAAATTTTACAAAGTTATAAAATGAACTTTATGAATTTCGCAATGCGAGGAAAATTAGAAAGCAGGATCGTTTATTTTCTGAGTGATAAATTATTTTCGGGTTTATCTCGAAATCTAATTACATTAAATTTAATTGCATTTTAGTAAAAGACATTATTACACGAAACATTTAAAAGATTGCCTCATCAAACGTGCATAAAATGTAATATTTTAATATTTTACTCTAATCCACGAAATTATATAGATAACAGTATATTATGAGCAATATAATTAATCGACAGATTGCGAACTTTAAAAATTATCAATAAATAATTTATTCGGAGCCAAAATTTCAACAGTTTGTTGCAAAAAGGTCCGTGTGTAAATTTATATTGTTGACGATAGTGAAATATACTTTTGCGGAATACTTTTGCCAGGAGAATACTGATAAAAGAACCTTATCTCTCAGACCGATTGACGCGTCTTTCATGTAAAACACCTTGGGGAATCATCTTTTGCTATCAAACTCCGTATTTTTAACTCAAGCTGAACTTGGAGATTAGTTGAAAGAAGAAAAAGGACTAAGCTCTGCGCGTTACTGATGGGTATTACGTTAAAAATTTTCTTTGATATTTGCAAAATTATCCCCATTGGGTTATGCGTAAAGCTACTCCCTTAAGACAGGTTAAAGAGAGTAATAAAAGAGTCTCAAGAGATATATACGTGATGAAGAAAAATTTGCATCAGAAAATCCACAAGGTTTTACGAAATTTATTGAAACACAAAGAAAGTTAAAGAGAACATCCTGTTCAATCATTCGCGCTACATTATTCCTTTAGGTATTAATTGAATATTAATTCATAAGTGAAAATAGTTAAAAACATCGCGATATCGAAAAAGCATAGCTATTGGAAATAAGCCAAAAGATAAAATTTTATCAAGATAATAATATTACATGGTAATAAGATTTATTATTGAAAAAATTGAAAACAATTGAAAATAGAGAAAACACGCTGGCAATACTTCATTTTTAAAAGGCGCTACGCTGATTAAAGAGTAAAGATACGCTATGTAGTTTTTCAGTTTCGCGAGACTCTGTCATTGTAGTACTTAAATATAGATACACTACTAGGTATTGATCGCTTTTTTGTATAGAAGTGTAAAATGGATCGAATCAACTTCGGTGAGATCGTTTTCGACCCACTTATTCAGCTACTACTTGTTATATAATATTCATTGCGCTATTCGAATACACTTTCTCGTGATTAAATTGGCTACAAAATGGTCGATCGCGGGTCAAAGACTTCTCTCGAGTTGCACGGTCGAGAGATTAATCGAAATCCTAGGTTACTTATTTAACCACGTGTCTCAACTCACCGAAGATGAACATCAAAATAGGCACAGTGGACAAACAGGTCAGACATATGGTGAACGTCATCGTCTTGCTGATGACTCTCAAAGCACGAAAGACGAAGTCGCAGATGCCGTTCGCCTCGAGGTGGGCATCTTTCAATTGAAACACGACCGAGCCGTAGGTCGCCACACCGAGATTTGCAGCTTCCGCAACGCCCTTTTCAGGTGCCTTTGCACCACTGGCGCAAAGCCGACGCGACTCATCACCTGAAAGCTGAAAGCACATATGATACCTCAAATCAGATTTTCTTCCGTAATACGATTTTGTTACCGGAGTTCATTCATTCTGATTTACACGTGACATTAGACTTTATTACAGAATTTATTTTACAAAGTAAATGACATACTTTAATTCTCATTTATTTCAACCTTCTCTCTCTTTCTCTCTATCTCTCTTTCTCTAGATTTTTTTGTTTTAGTGTGATTTTATTTTAGTAAGTTTTTATTTTTTGTTTTGTTTTCTTTTCGTTACCTTGCGTTGGTGTTCGTGCCGTGTATTTCGTCTGTATTTCGCTAATTACAAAGTAATCCAATTAGTGACGGAACAAGCACAGTTTTTCCCGTTTTTCAGTAGAAACCTATGCTCGCGGTAACCAACACGTTCGTAATTCACAAGTAAGAATTAACAGCGGTCTGTAAAGCGACGTATTCAAAGATTTCTCAAAAACCTCGTTTGAAAGGAGATTTTCCGGCTTTTTTCTTAATGAATACAAATTCAATATTGTGCGAGAGGTTTTTATGCAACAATTTAATCAACGGAAAACGAAAGTTGATATTTTTTTATATTTTGCGAGAAATCCGACTTTATGGTTCGATTTAATTATCGGTTTTGGCACTTTTTATCTATCCGTATACCTCTTCGAAATGTCGCACAAATTTGGCGTCAAAGATCCAATTTGTATTCCGTTCACCTTTCACAATGTGGATCCAATAAACGATCCTGAAAAGTATGGCACAGCTTCGCCGAGCGATTGCAGACACGTCTCTTATTTCTCATGGTCTCTCTCATCAATTCTACGTTCCGCGGAACAGGATCCTTCAAGAGAAGATCCTCGGGTAACGCGTACACGTCTTAGGTAGGAATTTTTCGCACAAATATAAGCGCGGAAATAAGCTGCGGATGTGATCTGTGCGAGAAAAATTCAAGCTGTCACGAGCAAAGTGCGCCGACATCTCTGATCCGTGAATTTTCATGCTAATAATTTTCACGCTTAGAAGTAATAGCGTTTATAACAATTATATTCACAATTTGCAAAATGCATCAATTTTGTCATGCATCAAATTTGTCATTTAATATAATATAAAGCCAAGACACATATTTATTTTTTTTTTTTAAATTCTCAAAAAATAATGAAATTTTTCTAATAAAAGTACAAATTTTTACAATTTTTTTTTACAAGATAGACAAAAGACGATTATTTATAAATAAACGTGGATGAATTGTAGACAATCGAATACCATATCAATTTGATGATATATAACTTCGCATTTCGAGATGGCAACTTAACAGACTTGGCTAAAAGCATGGTGAATTTCTCAGCGAAGCTACCGCTCGACTTCGCCTCGCGTGCGTCGCGGCAACATATCGTGCCATGCTGTGTCTTCACCAGCCCGGAGTGCAAATTCAGATCGTTTAAGCTTCTTTTTTGGAAGAAGAAACTCTTCCATTGATAAGTGTAATATATGAAGAAAATATTTTCTATACGTGTAATTTAACAAAAAGATTAATGAGCGATCCCTGAAAATAAGCGATGTTATTGTCGTAACTTCGTTACAGATGTGATTAATATAACATATTTTCCGATTAAGTATGATAGACTATTTTAAAGGCGGACGGTCGCCTGTCTTTTATCACGCTCGTTTCCACGAACAGGTTCTCGGCTTATTTTCCCGGCTCTTACAACCCAAACGTAAGCAAATTTCGTTATCGAAAATAAAAAAAATATGTATGAGAATCCTGCAAAGCCGACGCAACGATCCTGAGAATAATAACGAAGAAAACTACTTTGAAGATTCTACAAGGATAAGTATGAAAAGATCAATAACGAGAAAAAAAACCTGGGAAATAAGACGCCCTTATACTGTTGCGCTCGATCGGTTTTTGACACAACAAAAATTCGCAAAAAAACGATATTTTTAGAACAGAATTCCCGTGAGAATCCGAACTTTCTTACATTAAAATCTACTTACTGTTTTGAACTTAGATACTCATGGCGAATTTGCTATCTGTGTCATGCATTTCAAAGGAAGTTCACCAAAGTTTAATTATATATCTTTTCCACGAAACATTAATAATATTAACTCTAAGAATAATTTGCTTTATGTCACATGTAAAAAGAAATAATTATACAGATACGTATTTATCTCATCAATTTATATTTAATAACTATATGTTTAAATAATACGAAATCTATGCAAGCGAAAATTCATATTTCATAGAAAATTTTGAAATTCCATTTCATTTTGTACATTTTGTAAAATTTTGTTATCTACAGGATATTATATATTAGTAAAAGTTTTACAAACATTAACGTGAAACATTATTCTGTGTCTAAAACAGTTAATTGCAATGTGATAAAAATAATATGTATTTATCAAACCAATCCGTGTTTGAGAAAAGTTTCTTTCTCTCATCGTGTTTTTTTTTTTTTTTTTTTTTTTACAAATTTATGAAAGTTATCTTGTTAGCGTACTTTTCACGAATAAAAAGAGTATTTCGATGCTCTGTCCCTGCAACTGCCTCGCTTCGTCCTAATTACCGCGACGGATGATAAATGACAAATTGCAACCTCGAGTTGTTCGTGAGTTGTAGATATCCGTTGAATTATAAAGATGAGGAGTATCGCCTCTCTCTCCATCGCTCGGGCGAGAAATTCTGGAAACACTCGCAACACAACTGGAGCGTGGCACCGTAACGGCGTGGCCGAGAAAGAAAATTCCCTGAACGTTGCAGGCCGAGTTATCGGACAACGGGCACGATAAGAAAGAGAGAGGAGGGGGTGGAAAAGAAGAGAGGAAGGAAGATGGAAAGATCCGGTTACCTGCGAAACTGAGCTGCTGGCTCGCCTGGAATCGGCCCAGGCGTTCGTTCCATATCCCAGATTGACCTGTGCGCCGCCACTTCCGCCGGATCTGACGCTTCCCGAGCTCACTTCTCTTTGGCGATAAGGCGAGGAACTTCGGTTTCTCGTGCTCCCTGGACACAGACGCAAATATTTGAATTTCTTCGACCTTTCGAAGTTCCCGTGTAAGAATGAAATATCTCGCAAAATTCCGGGCGCGATGGCCCGTGAATATTTATGACGATACGAAAATGGCTCGAGAGAGGACAAAAGAATCGCAAAATAGAGTCCCGTATTCAACTTACTGCAACTTACTGACAGTATATTTGATAAGAGAGAGAGAGAGACACTTATCGAATATACTGCTACTTTAATATCGATTCGCAATTTCTATTCTGCGAGCCGGACATATTTTTGAATTCTGTTTGAATTACGATTTCGTATATCAGGCTGGTTAAATTCTTCATGAACTTAATCATTCTATCTGTCTTTTAAATTTGATAAAATCACAATATCGATTTGGATCCGCATATGAACCTCCGGTAATTATGTACGACTAGTAGCTTCCGATTCTCTTTGTTTTGACGCGTTCGCAATTAACAAACGTTAAATAACTGTGCAGTTGCGAACAATGGCGAACAGTGCGCCAATTAACAGTGTCGGTGCGCGATTTAATTTGTATTCTCCATTTGCACGAATTTCGCTCGTTGTAAAGAGACATCATGCACTGCAAACTCGGGCGATGAGATATCTTTGTCAACAAGCTTTCGCGTAATGCGCGCTGCTTCGTGCGATAAATCCACGCTTTCAATTTGCAGTATACGAATCTCATCTGCCGGAGAGATTTCGATTATTGCGACGTTCCTCGCCGCGACTCGTCGTAAAATTTATCGACTTCGCTCGGTAGTCGTCGCGGCTCCGTAAACTCCAGGTCGATCTTATCGTATCGATCTCGAAGAAATAATCATATGGGAGGCGAGCAAATTTGTACGATAAAAGCGACAAGAAAGCGATTTAATACACCGGTGCGAGAAATTATTGTAAGAATTATGAAATCGAAAAGAAAAAAGATTATAATAAATTATTCATTATATATTTGCATTCTGGTTATTTGAGAATATTCAAGGAGAAATTCGCTCCTCCAGTTGGTCTGTTCTCTTAAGAACGCGCACGCAATCCCTTTCGCACCGCGATCGCTCAAAGTAGGTAAGTGGGAATATGTATCAAACGCATATTTCAGTCTCGTGACCGACGGCGGTTCAGCGTAGCTGCTAATGTTAATAAGCATCGTGTGCACGCGCGAGAAAATAAGGCCAATTTGCGCGACCGAAACGTAAACCTTTCCCGCGTGATGTTAATTATCGCTGGGACAAATGCCTCTCATTTGCTTTGCATTTGATTTCTTGCGCTTGTGTCGTGCGGCCCCCAAGAATCACGGCGATAAAAAACGCCTTCCTGGTGTGCGAAATTATCAAGTTTCTGATTCTCCTGACGAGCTTTATCACATTCGCGAATATTAACGCGAGAATTATCATCGCGAGATACATACATATGTATATCCCGCACGCGCAATATATCTAAGATTGTGGTAAACCATTTTGCATAGGTCGGAGCTATACGAGGCTTAAAGCCATTATATCAACATTGTATGTGGCTTTTCCGACCGCCAATAGCAATTTGATATCACGATATGTTTAAGTCTAATAATTTGCATAGACTTGCCAAAAATACGATTCGTGATTCGCGGCAATTGATATAATCGTTACAATCAAATGTTGAATTTTTTGCGAGGAGGAAATTGATGATTTACATGTTAAATCGAATCTAAATATTAGTACAAAAATTCAGGCTGATGGAAAATTGTTCCTATATAATTTACATCATTTTTATTATATTTATTTTGCTTATATCGTCATCTCTCCGTATAGGTATAAATTCCTAGCATCATGCCGTGTTATACACGACGCAGTAGTATTATCGAAATACCGATGCGAAGGCACTTCGCGAAATCGTGTTTGTCTGACCTAATTAAATTACGACGCAATAAATTTAACCACGTTAGATATATAGATAATCAAGGGAGGAAGGGTATCAACGTAGTTTCTTAATGAAACCCACGCGTCGGAACTGAACGTCGAATAGATTGTCGGCTTGTCGATATTATTTTACATCGCTTGGCAGATCCGTTCCTTCCGTTCGTGCGTCACGCGTTATTCCGAGGCGCGAATGTCTATCGCATCCGCCGCAGGATTTCAGAGGAGAAGTATCGGATGTACGATATCGCGCTCAATCAACACGCGCGAGAGGGTATCGCCCGGCAACCAATTTCCGTCACTCGGCGATATATTATGCGCGTCTATCGTAATTGATGCTCTCCGAACACGTCGGGAGAAACGAACGAAACCTAATCGGAGCCTCTCCAGAGAGACCTGACGTCGAGTTGTACGGTAATGAGCGTCAAATTGCCATTGCGCTCCCCAAGGAGCGAAGATACTTGCTGTCTCGAGATAGGTTCTCGGCCTGCAAATGCAAAGATGTAAGGAAATACTCGGTAGAATCTCAATGATGAATATTTTACGCCACGTCTTTATATCTTATATATCCTGCGTAAAATAGTTTTCCTTATAATTTCTCGATGAATGGAAAATAGATGAGAGCCGTGACTGTTTTTAATATTTATAAATTTATTAAGTGATATTTACTCGTTCCTCGAATAAACTTGTTATTTTTTTTCTTTAATCTTGTACCTTTTTTCATTTCCAGTGGCTTCTTGTAGTCGTAATCGCAAATTCTCGAGTCAATAGCTGACAACAGACAATTGTTTAATTCTGTCACGTATGATCGACATGTCGGGCATGTCGACGTATTATTGACATAATCCGACCGCATCTGCGGGAAGCACAAACGTTTCCTTTGCACATCGCGTTGCGTTTCACCGCGACGCTATAATTTCGCGATCGGGTTATATCTGTATTTGGATACAGAGCATTGCGGTTTCGATAGTAGTGCAAGGACTATATTTTCGCGGTAGTTTCCGTACTGAAGTTACGCAACATTGGTCGCAATGCGCAGAGACAAGTTTCTGACGATCGCAGTAATTACTCATATTATATAGTGGAAAAAGTTAGCTTATATAACCCGAAGTTTTCGCCGCAAAAATGACCCTGGCAATCATTGTCTAAATTGCTTAAATTAAAAAAAAATTAAACGAAAAATTGAATATAATAATTAAATATATACTAAGATAAGATAAATTCTTTTGGAGAGTAAAGTTTCAAAGAATTGAATTGACGACATTGAACAACTTAAACTAACGATTAAAAAATTTTTTAAATCTTACCTTGATCCGCGGAAGCTCTTCTAGGATCTTGCAAGCCTAAGTTACCCCTCGGCGCCCTTCTATCCTGATGTCCTCCAAGACTACCTCTAGGACTTCTATTGATCCCGTCAGGCCCGATGCTTCCTCTGGGACTTCTATTTTCGTCATCGTTGATAGCACCGAGAGAACCTCTCGAGTGTTTGTCGCCATCGTTCATACCTATACTTCCGCGTGGCGATCGATTCGTCTGATCGTGTAACGCGATCGATCCTCTCGGGCTCCTGTTGCTGCTCTCCGGGCATATCGATCCTCGCGGGGACCGATTCGGGTCCGGCGCTATCGATCCTCTGGGCGATCTATTCGGATCGGGTACGATGGAGCCGCGGGGACTCTGATTTAGGCACTCCGAGACTATCGAACCGCGAGGACTTCTGTCGACGACCTCTATGGGCGTGATACTACCCCTGGGTGTCCTGTGCAATTCCGGGCAGATCGAGCTGCGCGGACTTCGGTCGAAGTCCAGGTTCGCCATGCTGCCTCGCGGGCTCCTCGTCGAATCTGGCACCAGCGAGTGTCTGGGGCTGCGATTGGCGGCCACGCTACCGTTCTCCGGTAAGAGGGATATCCTGGAGCCGCCGACCGCCACCATGCTGTTCCGTGGACTCCGGTTATAGGCCACGTCCGGCACCAGGGAATTTCTCGGGCTAAGTGCCGAGTCCGGCACCAGGGAGTGACGCGGACTGAGAGAGACCTCTGGCGTAAGACTATTTCGCGGCGACCGTACCACGTCAGGTACCAGACTGTTGCGTGGGCTCCTGTTCGGGTCTGAGATTAGGGAGCCTCGCGGGCTTCTGCAGTAATCGTCAGGTATTAGAGAGTTTCGCGGGCTGCGGCTCGCCTCGGGCGCCAGGGAGTTGCGGCTGGTGCCATACTGGTCGGGATCCGGCAGGATCCTACGACAGACACCCTGAAAATGGAACATCACACATTCTATAAATTAGCTGTTTATCCATTTAATTGATGGCAAAGAAATGAAAAATATTTAGGACAGAAATTAATTTTTAATTTTTATATATGAAGTTTTCTCTACACGCATAATTTGCCTTCTGCTTTTTTTCAAATATAATATCATGTCATGCTACAAGTGAATCTGCGTGTCGCTTCTCGCTTTATAAATTATTTTGTTTACTGTCACTTATGTTTATTAATTCTTTTTATTTTATTTGAGAATGAAATTTGCATGTTAATGTTATACACCCATATCTCTTTCTATAATATATCTAGTTTAACCAACATATAGAAATTAATGTACAGAATAAATTAATACTTGCATACGGAAGCAAAGCTGCGCGCTTGCGAAACATGTCGAAATTCTCGATTGAAGTGAACGTATTTTAATCATTTTAACGATCGCTGTCCAAAGCCAACCGATAACTTTGGAAACGCATACCTACGCGCCAATCATTCACTAATGAATAACATGTGATAGCAATCTATCTGCTGTGAAAATTTCATGACCTCAAAATTTGATGGCTAAACTGATGTGTAACACGCGTGACAAAAAGTTCGCATTCGATTTCGCCGATGGGTACACGCTCATATCGATCGAATACAACGTCAAACACCTGTACAGTCGAGTATCCCTTGAGTAATTGAATATTCCATGTAACATTGCGTAGCCTGAAGGGAACAGGAAAAAAAGCAAAAAAAGAACGAAATCGGTTGCATATTTCAAGCTTGAAGCTCAGTTGACCGAAAATCTCAATTAATTGACATTATTTTCTATGGTCTGCACGACCGCCGGTGTCGCAAAAATGCTTGTCAAATCAAATTCTTTGAATTGTTATTTGTGGCGGTTTTGAAAATAATAATAATCCAGGTCTTTCTCGGACAGAATAGATTTTTGTTATTTTTATTCCCTTTGTTTAACAAAATGAAATAATTTGGCGGCGACTGGGAATCTGTATTTCACATCTCTGTATATAAAAAGCAATAACGGCTTGACTCTATATATATATATATATATATATATATATATATATATATATATATATTTAAATGACTTTGCTTTTTGAGAGTGAATATATATATATATACTAACTTCATCGGGCGAATCGCTCTCGGTATCCAGAGCGATATTCGGCACCATGCTACCCCTCGGCGACCGCTGCCTTTCCATCGTTCCGCCGGGGCTGCTTGGCGGCAAGATGAGGGGTTTCTCAGTGGCAACGCTCGCTCGTCGACCTCGCATCGTCGAAGATGCCGCTTGGCTCGAGTTTGCCACGCTTGGCGACGCTCGCCGGCGTCGCGACGAAGCGCTTCGATGTAACATCACGGTAACATCCTTTCACTCCTGCGACACAATGCATTTTTCACCGTAACGTTCGTTGAATATTTGCAGTCATAATTATTTGCAAAAAATATTAACGCCGAAATTAAATATTGAATTAGCATTAAACAAATGGCAATGCGTTTCCCCTCGAGAAATGTATTACATAAGAAATAGGATAAAATGAAGTAATTAATTATACTAATTTATTCAAGATCTGATCTTTACATTTTAGTAACCTATGAATTTTTAATCTGAGCTACATCTTAGGGAAATTTTATTCTCGATAAAAATTAAAAGTATCTTTGCAACGGAAAATGTCTTGCTCTGTAGCGAGCACATCGTTAGCAATTGCAAGAATGTTTCTTGAAAAGCTAACGGTGTGTCTATTAGAAGTTTGAGAAACAACAAAACTTTTTTTTCTTCTAAGTTTCCTCGCATGGTACGTTAAAAGGACAAGTATACGCAATACTACAAAACTTAATTGCTTGAAACTTCGTTTCTCTCTCGGGAGTGCACGAAAAATTATAGCAAGTCGTGTTGAGAGAAATATAGGTCATATATTTATTAATGTACTAACGATATTTATTTATAATCATATAATGTTTCGATAAATATTATTATATTATTAAATGATATCTCTTAATACACCGAGGAGGGGGGGAAATATTGAGGTTTAATTAACCTCAAACAGGAGAGATATGTTATTTAGAAAGCTATTATAATGTTTATTAGGTAATTGAATAAAATAAATATAAATTTAGTACTCTTTATTGATAAATATTGTTTATACGCGATTTATTGTTTTAGTCGATTTGATGATAATAGTGGCTGTGCCAACTTAAGCTCATAGTTAATACAGCCACGGGAAGAAAATTAAAAGAAAAGGAAAATATATTTTTTAGTGCTTCTTTATTATTAATTAGTTACTTTATTGCTAGATTGCAATAAGTTAACGTTCTTAATTCAGAAAAATCTTCAGTATACTAAATATTAATTTCACGGAATATTTTATGGATACACGTCTTTTTAATTTTATTCCTTGACATTCTCATTAACTCCGATTTCATTGCTCCATTTTTAACCTTTGAAAACTATTCTGAGTCATATTACTCGAAAATAACATTTTAAACTTGCAAATTCAGCGGATATTTTGATGAATTACATATTTCTAATTTTATTGCTTGACATTTTTATCAAGTCTGATTTGTGCTGCATTCTTAACTTTCGATAACTATCTTTAGTTACCCCGCATCAGCGTAACATTTTAAACTTACGAATTCATTGAATATCTCGAGAAATTACATCTTTCTGATCCTATTATGCAGGAAAATTAAAACTAGAAACAAATAGTTTATCAAAATATTTGATGAATTTGATGAGTTTAAAATACTATGCTGATGCGAGATAGAATAATTTTCAATAATGTTCGAACAACAAAATCCACTTTGATGAAAATATTAACAGTACGAACAAAATTAGAAACATATAATCCATCGAAATACCACATCCATTGAAAATAAAATTAATATTTAACGATAATGTGCTAATGAAGGACGATGTAGGGATGATTTTTCTGAATCAAAAATATTACGACCAACTTGATAATAAAATAACTAATTAGTCCTAACAACAAAATAATTCTAAAAAAATATTTTTGTCTTTTTTAAATATATCTTAATTTCTTTTTTATGGTTATACTAATCATAAACATATAAACTTGATTTTTATCTGGTTCATTCAATTGTGTTGCACTGATTGCATCAGTTTAATGGACATGCTATTTTAATTATGTGCATCGTGCCCAATGCACGTATATATTTCTAGATAGACAATTAAATGCCCGAGGAACTTCCAAGAACAGTCATTATATATCTATGTGAGCGGTTTCTACTGGGAAGATGACCCAGATAAGTGCACAGCTAGTGTGCATTATATTGGTCCGCCTAATTCCCCAGCAAGTCATAACTGCGACGTGCATTTTGATGCACCGACAGGAGCATGTCTCTCATCACACGTAACACCTCTTTCATATAGGCCGTGCATATATTATCGATTATTCGCGTAGGTGTAAAATGGTTCCGGGAACGGATTAATTTACGGCCGGGAATTGTACGTCGCGAAAGTAAGCGACCAGAAAGGCTTTCAGCTGCCTTTCGAACGCGGTGACACGCGGTGGAAAAATAAATTGCAATCAATTCGGGAATGAGGGAAGATCGGGGACGAAAATTGAAAATTGATTATATATTCCGATTGAAGCGTGTAACACCGGCTTATATGATTATTTATCGGAGGACTAAAACTGAATAATAACTAGGAAATTGAACACCTGTTTATATCTTGCGTTACGTAATTAAACACGAAATATGAAGGCATGAACGGGATGTAGCGCGTTCAGAAAACATGACCGTCAGCAACACGGATGAATTATCGTGATATTGTTAATTGTTTTGTTGGACGTGATCGACGCAGTGAATAAAGCTCGTTTGTGCTTTATACGTGGTGGATATTCGATTTGGCGAAGTCGATAAAGGCTTTATTGAGCAAGTTTTATTGACAGAGAATGATTTTTTTACTAGATGAAATAAACGGCAAATAAAGTTTGTCGAAGCTAAAAACTGAAATAATACAATTTAAAATAATTGATCTAATTACAACAATATAATTCATATATTTCGTATGAAAATTAAACAAAGATGAATGAATCATTTCTTTCCTATTATGCCAATTTCATTTTTTATATGTGAATGAATTATCTTCTTGTACAAATAAATCTCTACGGGAAATTTTATGTCGATGCAGTTTATAGAATATATTTTCGGAATGAGTATGCAGCGATTAAAATTATCGAGTATTACAGTTTTTTTAAATTATATAGCGATTGAAGAGAAATTGAGAAATAATCCGCATTGAGAGATTTTACTATTTTCTGTACTACAAAAGAGAAACTATAGTTTCAGCAATATATTTGTAAAATCCTTTGATAAAACGAGCATGAAATTTTATGAGAGAATCTATAGTCTATTAATTACAGAAACGAATGATGTGAAATTTGATCATTACGAAAAACTTTCCGACGCAAAGGTGTGCAAACGCATTAATTTCGTTGGTTATTTCTTCTTGTATCGTTATTGCAAAGAAGCGCGACCTCCGGAAGAAAGTTCTACGGAAACTTTGCAATGAAATGGAATCTCTTCTGCGAAAACTTAGGATACGCACGTGCGGTATTACGACATTACGTCTGCCGACACGTTTCTACTGAGTAAGCAATTTAGACCGTGCATACACGTATTCCCGATCTATGTATACATCTTCAAAGACGTGCGGAGCCTCCATATGCGTCTGTACGAGATAACTCACTTCTCGTAAAGGAGCCTCGCCCGCGCACTCGCAGACGGGGGAGTCTGTCACGCTTGAACTTTTAACAAAAGGACACGTTCGGCATCGGGTAAACCATGGAAATCCACCGCGAATATAATCATAAGGCACGCGCGACGCACAATAGAATTTCAAAGTGAGGCTTTTATAATTCAGTGGCTCCGCAACAAACTGCCGACACCATTACGATCTTGTGCAAGCTTGAGCACGTTTACTCAACTTACGACGCGCCGCTCGATGAAAATATTTCGCTGACATTTAACAGTCATGACGCGCGCTCGTTATTTTATCACCCACGCGACGGTCTCTCTCTCTCTCTCTCTCTCTCTCTCTCTCTCTCTCTTTCTCTACGTTATCACCTTCGCAACTCGCATATCGTTATTGCGAGATTATCTGCGTCCTCAGCATCGGCATTTTCCTTAGCGGACTGCGATTACGTCGACGGTTAAGTTACGCGCAAGTTTCAGGGGTAATAAATTAATTAACGTGCTATTGATATTGATTGACTAACGCGAGTCATAATTAATAACATCCGATAGTACGCAATATGCCGTTACAAGTACGGCGACATTTTGCGATTACACGTGTCACGCCCAAATTAATTACCAGCTTAAATACAGCATTGCTTTAATGGACCTACAAAATGAACCAGACCAACTAAAATCAAGTATACAATATTGGAATTAGAAGTTTAATTATTTTCGCTTTGCGATATCAAATAATATATGGTGTTCCTTTTTTATTAAATAAAATGATAGAGCTATTTAAATCTATAAAATTGATACGAAACCAATAATAAATTTAAAGTAATAACCGCGATATAATAATAATACAACAATAATATTACAGCAATTCTGTCTACAGCAGTTCTGTAATTATATCTGACAATGTTCAAAATAATTAACTACGGTAATGCGTTATTAGAACTATAAAATAAACCGACAAAACAAGCCCGAATAAATATTTCTATTTACTAAATATTACAAGCAATTAATCGAGTTGTACGCGAAATACATTGTGAATTCCATGTCTAAAAATTACTAAATTTTTCATTTTGATACAGCTGAAGTTACAAAAGAGATGATATTGATTGTATCAAATCTTGTTAAGCTTTGTAAGGAATATAATAAAATAAAACGAATAGAACGGAAAAAAGATAACAAATTAAATTAAAGCTTTTTTTAAATCCCAGTACACGTCATCGATGTACATCGAGGCTACGACGTCGTCAAAAAAGAAAAATTCTATTGACGTGCATCGATTAAAAATTAAAATAAGAAAAAGTAATAAAGAAGTTCAGAAATTAGAATATCGAGAAATATTGGAAGGTGATTGGGCATCCGCAGGACATTCATTAAATATCCATTATATTGAGGGACAGAAGGAGGTGGAGGAGGAGGAGGAGGAGGAGAAAGAGGAGGAGGAAGGAAAACGACAAAGTACTGAAAGTTAATTAATTGGAGCAAGCAGAGCGCAGTCAATTACTCGTTACGATACTTCGACGGATCGACTCTCCGCCGTAGGCCGTACCGTATATCACTCGTCCGACAAGTCGTTTATGGCCACCCAGCACGAACATTCGTATAGTTCGTAGTAAACGAGAACGTCTACCACGGTGCTCTGAATTACGTGGCTAAGATTAATTTTGCGCTTTCACAACGAGCCGCACGAGAGACGATCCACCTAGATGCTGCGTGCGCGCGCGCACGCGCGCCCATTAGGGCCTAATCTCTCAGAATGTAATTACCACGTCGTATCATCGTGTCTGAAAAGATGTATGAATTATTGGGCGGACAAGGAACACCTTTAACGAAGATGGAACGCGACGAGAGTTCGTAATAGCGAATGTTCCCCCGATCTCTCTCTCTCTCTCTCTCTCTCTCTCTCTCTCTCTCTCCCCCCTCTCTCCCTCTCCCCCTCTCTCTCTCTCTTTTTCTTCGTATTTCTCCTGCAAGAATTGAACTTGCTCGAGTTTTCGAGCTGTTGAATGCACAATGGCCGTACGCGACAATTAAACTCCGAAATGAGATGCACTCGATGGATATAGAAAAACTCGATATATCACACGGAAGTCCGACGAGTAGTCTAAATCATAAATTGCGTTCTCCGTCACGCCGACATTACAATTCTATTTTCCTTTTTTAAATTGGCACGTGCGATTCAGCGGATTGCCACTGTGATTTTGGCAACGGTTAAATCCCGAGACCATTAAATATCTTGATTTCGAGGATTTGTCGATCGCTTATACCAATAATTAATTTTCGTGGAGCATGTTGAGAGTTTATCAACCAAACAACGGCATGCAAATCAAATCGATAAGAAGTAAAGTCAGAATATTTCCCCATAAAGTATATGGTATTACTATGGTATTACCCATATGGTATTACTATGTAGGCCATTATATATGATATATTTAAAATCTTTTGTCGTGGAAGAGTAACTAATTACAAAATGTTACATTCTTCGTAAATCCTTTGAGTCCAAACAACCGACCATTTATCAATCACTTTTGGCTCGCAGTATTAGTATTTAAATGAAGGCAACGTAATTAATCACGCGCACCATTCTATTAAATCTCAAAATATAACGTGAAAACGTTTATCACGCTCGATTGGCGTTGCGGACTGGCGTCGCGCGAAAAATTAACTGAATACTAATTGACGTGCAATTAAGACAAACGACACCGCCGGCATAATGATTGTCGTGCGAGTTAAGTCCTCGGAAAAGTCGAAGGGTGGAAACATCGTTAATTTATGTACGGATCAACAAGCGCTCCACACGCAATGCGCTCCTTCCGGCTGCCCTCGCCGCGCTCGCGCTCGCCCTTTTCTCTTATCATTTTTCCCGCGGCCATCCGAGGAAACCATTTATCTTCCGGTTGAGCAACCCGGCAAATGAAACGGTCGAGCTTAACGGCGTGGAATTCATGCCAATTCCGCGGAGTGCGGTGCCGTATATACGCATACGACCATGATTCGTTTCAATTTTTATCGTCTATAAAATTATTCTATGGTCATGTACCTATTTCGAAGGGCGGAGCACGAATAAGTGAGTTTCTGACGAGGTCGAGGATAAACGAGAGACACGTGGAATAATGCTGAGAACTGCGAACGAAAAAGTCAAGGGAAACTGTATGTATATATATATATATGTGTGTGTGTGTGTGTGTGTGTGTGTGTGTGTGTGTGTGTGTGTGTGTGTGTGTGTGTGTGTGTGTGTGTGTGTGTGTGTGTGTGTGTGTGTGTGTATCGTGACCCGCAACGATGACGGCTGCTACTCGCTTTTGCCTGCTCGTAGTTCTCGAATGAATCAATCGTTAACGTCAATTATTTTCACAAACTTAGGATTGCTTGTTATAACGTCCCACGTACGCATTATCAGAATTCGTTGTAGGATTTTGAAATTAAATAAAGCATTTATTCGTAAAAAGATTGGGAAAATAGTGTCTAATGAAAAAATCCAAAAGAAAAGGTGATGCAGCCTATAATTCTGTTAAAGGTTTTCACACTGTGATTGTTTAGGAAAGAAAAAATGCAAAATGAGCGAGATAAAAATGCAGAGGACTCGAGAGAATAAAAACATGGGAGAATGAATGCTTGATGATTTCACTTTGTCGAGGGATTTTTTTTTGTGTATGTCATAAGTGGCGGCCTGAATACAAAAGCTATTTCTAGATAAAATTTTAACGCAAGCTCTCTCACGTTTAACTATTTTATCAAATTTTCGACGAAATTTAATATAAAGCTTAAGGAATTAAAATTAAATAAAAGATTGACCCAAGCGAAGCAACACATAGATTTTTAATTAGTATAACAGCTTGTCTTAAAAATGTCTATGTAACAAAGCTAATGGATGAGAAGTCTTTTGAATGGATAAAGAAGTCTTTTCTTCTTGTTATTGACATTTATAATGTACGTGTTCTATGTCGTTAGACGATGATAAAAGCACTCATTTCAATTGAGATTGGAAATTCTCTAGAGAAATAATGTCAATTTTTATATTCTTGACAGTATAATTCCTATGTCAAATCAATACCGTTCTTTTTGCCCTTTGCCATCTTTACCAGGAAATCATTCTAGAAATGAAAATCCACGTATATTTGTATAAACAATCGCGGAACTGTAAAGATAGATGCAATTTAAGAAATATGTGATCGTTTCTTCATGGAAATGAATTTTCTCGTTAAATACTTGATATTTCTTGAAATACAGAAGAGACGGACGACAGTGTGTTCCTATAAATTTAGCTAGAAAAAAGAAAATTTCTCGATAATAATTCTCGATAATTCGTCTCTTAGAATTTTAACGTGTTGCAGTGCTCGAGATAATTAAGCTGATGAATGATTATGTTCTATTAAATATAATAAGAACAAAGAGTTCGAAATACGTGTAGCATTTTTCGCGTGCGACGTAGAATTCCGCAATATTTATATCATGGGAAAGCAACCGTTGCATTCTTCCTTTGTCATACGGATTTATCGTGTTCACCGAGAGCTGTTCGTAATGAGCACGAAAGGGAAATGTAATTTCTCTTCTAGAATGTTGTTCATATCTAACGCAACAATGCTGAATCAGACAAAGTAGTTCCTTATTCGAATTTTTTCTGTTGCCTCGCAAATGCAACGGGAAAATTCCACGTACAAAACCAAAAAGCTCCGAGCTAAAAGCACGTAATCTAAAGAATCAATAGCTACTGCTGTGAAAACAAAATTCTTTATAACTGTTCGTTCAAAGCTAATGCGTAACAGCCTGTCAACATCGGAAATTTAACTTTAAAAATCGACGCCATGTCGAGCTGAACTTTTTCGCCCTTACAGGCGCCTGTAGCAACGGCATGTCCGAAACAAAAATGAAAATTTCCAATGCCGTGGGAAAGAAAATAGAAATGCGCGGAAATATATTTCGCGGAAAATCAGGTAGTTTCCGGAAAAAGACTGATTTTCTGCTTATACGAGGAAAAGCTTATTAATTCAAAATTACGCTAGTGACCCGTGCATAGTACTAATTTAGGCAAGATTTTCAGTAAACACGTAATGTTCGCCGCTAACGATCTAATATAAATATGCTTTTCTCTCTAATGTAAACTGACTGACTATTTATCTTGAAAATCTGAATAAAAATTCAATAGGGAAAAGAAGCCGAGAGATTTCTTTTAATCTTTTAATTTCTAAACATTTATAAACATTTATACATCTTTCTAAACATAAAAATGTTGCAAAAAGTGTCAATAACAGATTTGAGCTCATATTGTAAAAAGTTTTTTTTATCGAGGAGTTAGCAGCCGACTCTTTCTCGAACCTTTTCCGATTTAAAAAAAGAAAAAAAACTTTATTAATATGGCAGAAAAAAGATTTCCATTTCCGCAAGCTAGATTCCGCAAACTCTGAACGATTGGAATTAGTAAACTTAAAGTAAGATCATCGGGAGGGAGAAGAGGTCCTTCGAGAACGGAATATCAAGCACTCCAACAAAGTAACCACTTATACATATAGCCAAGAAAACACCGCGCTTCCACGATTGATTCTCTCAGGAAAGAGCGTTTCATGGTGCTCCTGACAAAAAGAACGCGATGACTGCCGTCAGGATCAGGAGGTACGAGCGGTCGACCAAGAGCTCATTCCTTTTATCTGTGTCCAAGTGTCGTCCGCCTCTTCTTTTTGTTTTCGAGCTCTTCGGAGCCAGTTCCGCGGAACTACGTCTATTACTTTTCAGCTCGAGCCGGGAAGCGAGATCTTATGAGGCTGACAAGATAGCAATCCATCAGGATCAGAGGTGGCTTACCACCACCGATTGGTGTCTTTAAGGGCCGATACTGCCCCGCACTGCGTTAAATGTCACCGCGTCTTCCCTCATGACCGTGACGTTATCCCGGCGAAGGAGGCATAATTGAATAGACAAGATACAGAGGGCTGGCAAGCCGAGGCAAGATGTTGGCAAACACGATTATGTTGATGGTATTCAGATTAAACGGGTAATGTAATGGCATTAACGCCGAACTGTCGCGACAAGTTGTTTCGTATCACGCCGAGTTTGTATAATGTGCGCGGAATCTCGAGGGGAGGGGGGATTGTGTTCGAGGGTTGCTCGTGAATTATAATTCGCGGAATTACATTCCAAACCAAACGAGAAATAATTATAAAACGTGCAATAATGATGGACGCACAATCTAGCGTATACCCGTTCGCTTAATCAATAATCGATGGAAGGTTATAATAGATATATTCGACGTTGCGTATCCATGGTAAATCGAGACTTATAAGTGCGTTGAGAGAATGTTAAAATACGTGAATGGGAAAATACTTCAATAAACAAACGGATTCCAATTTAGTACAGCCGAGTATGCGGAACGTTGCAATGCAGTCATTAACTGCTGAATCGGAATGGAAAACGAAATCGCGAGGGAAGCTTTACGACGCGATAAAAATCTCGCCAAGTCTCTCCAAGTGTCGCCCGTACAGTTTTACCGAATAACCTAACGCGTATAAATCGTGGCAATGGTAAATGCGTGGCAATGATAAATTTCAGTATGCAAATTCGCGGGTGGTGGCCACCCACGCGACAATCGCATATCAGCGAAGAGGAAACGGCGGAAGATAAATAGAACGTGACAAAACGCGTTACCTCTTTCTATCACGATCTCGTTATCATATTGATGCGCCGGGCGTAATCCGCCGCCGTTAGCTTCCCCACGAAAACGTCGTCGCATTCCATAAAGTCGATCTACTCCCGCGGCAATTTGAAGAAAACATTTCAAATTAACTAAGCGCATCGCGAAATCTCCCTGTCGAAATCGATCTCCCTGGAGAAATCTACGCGACGGAAATTCTTGAACGGAAAATTTCTCTCGAGTTTACGATCTTCGATATTGTGGTAGTAAAATATAGATATAACAGACAGGATATTCTATCTCCGCGAATAATAAACACGGTCAAAATAAATGTTGCGCTATCCTCTTTCTCATTACTCCCGTAAACTCATTACTCTGATAAGGTCAAATAATGTTCTGTATACTGTCGCACTGTTGAAATTAAAAGTCGGGTGTTTCGAATATACATCTCGTACAATGTAAAAGATGATTATAAAAGAAATAATATTTGTTCGTGCCTCGAAATAAAATTCAACGAGCGATAAAGTTGTCCGTGTCGAATCCGGAATAGTCATCCTGCTTGAAGAAACGTGAATAAATGGCTCGACAGAGTGCGAAGAATTTTAATGGACAACGTGAAAACGCACCTCGACACGCACCTCCGAGCAGACTTGTATCGCGCGTAGTCAAAGTAACGATATAACTTTCGATTGGATCCTCAATTAATGACGAGCACGCGTCGTCGTCGGCGCGTGTCCGCAAGCATTGTTACCAGTTAGCAATTAATTACTCCGTTCCAGCGAAGGGGAATGCCGCCATGGCGGGCACTCTGTTAACGACAATAATTAATCTAACCATCGATCCGCACGATTGTTAATTGACGAACTCAACTTTTGCCAGTATTTTCGTATATTGTCACGCGACGCGCGCGTTGCCCGTTTGCTTTTTCTATATTTAATGTGCGATGGAATCTCTGTAGAAACGCACGAAACGCTCGACATATCGACAGTACTGCGATGAGAGGAACATTCAAGCATAAATACTCTTCACCGTTTGATGATTGTTGAATTTTTATTCGACTTCCTCGGCTGTCGTGAAGTTCTCCGTATCGTTATTCGTGCATTGAGAAAAATGTCTGCTTGAAGATGGATCAGAAGATTTGTATTATATCAATCGGAATTTCGATTATCTCAGCTAAAATTTTAGTAGATTTTAGTAGAAGCGGAAAATTCGGATTTGGCCATTTTCCACCAGAATTCCAATTAATCCAATCAAACATTTTTCTTGATGTATGATTCTATTTATCGAGCCTTTTTTTCCTTGCAGTCACGCACCGTAGTCTGGAAAATTCTGGAATAAAATCGTAGTTGATTTTTTTCTCAAGAAAAAAATATGATGGTTAAGCGTGATCAGGTTCAACATGAAACGTTTGAAAGTTTTGAACAAATTGAACTTCTAGAGCGGAAATGCATGAATTTTATTTCAGCAGTTAATTAAAAAATGCCAAACTCGTGAAGGGAATTTATTAAAAAGTTTCATCAATTATATCGAAATTCTGGAATATACTACTATAGCTACTCGTTAATTAGGGCGTTACGCATAAATGATTAAAAAAGGTGACATAAAGAAGATGGCGCGCGCGCAAAGCACTTGTAGCATTAATGCAATCGTGTCGGTTTAATTATCAAGCTCGATCACTGTGACGGAGTTGACTCAGGCAGAGGCGACGGCACATCGGGAGTTTTTAAATTTGATTCCTACATCAAGCAACTGTGGCACATTTAGAACGACGTTCACTTTAAAGCGGAACAGCTCCGCTGCGTCATAAAAAAAAGAGAGAGAGAGAGAGAGAAAAGGAAAGAATAACGCTACGGCTGTACTTAGTAGTTTTTACTACTTTCGCAATTCATTTCGCAGAAAGTTGCGAAGTCGTTACGAAAAAGAGTTCGCCCCGGTAGGTAATGCCGTAAAGCGAAAAAAGGAAGCACGTAACGGCGCATTTAACACTTATAATAATCGTGACGGTAATCGAACGAATCATTTTTCGAACGTACAGCCCCTCGCCTCCCCCGTGTGCGAATACAAATATTCAGTGTATTGGATTACAAATGGAGGAAATATCAGACGGACTGAATATGTACCAATAAATCTGGAACGTTCATATCTATCTCGTCCGACATATGATACGTCGGCTTAAAATACGAGGCTCGCGCTACGATTTGCACGTATCTCCTCTTTTATCCCCCTGAGTATTAGTGTCGCTCTTCTCTCCTTTTCCGCCTTATTCTCTTCTTTCCTTTTTTTCTCTCTCTCTCTTTTTTTTTCCTTTCGCTACATACGTGACAAATGCCCTCGCTTAATTTCGCCGTTTGCAAAAGAGATCTGGCATTGTCAGACGATGCGGCGTTACGACTTCAAACAGCTTAAGCGAGGATCGATATGGCGCAACGAAAATAGAACTTAGCGCAAGGAGAGACATACCGGCACGATGCAGGATGCACTCGTGGATGTAATAAAGTCCGGTTGAAAAGTACGGTCCCTCCCCCGCGTGATAACCATCCCCCTCGGGATCGTAAAAGGCCGCATTTCACGGCCTGCCGAGAAATGTAAACTTGCGCGTTATGAAAACGTCGCGTGTATTATGCAGGCGAGCCTCGAGGATCAGAATCTGCGACGTGTCTTTGTGCACGTGTACATAACGATTTCTTTTGGAACGCGACGATGCGCGCGAAAAAAAAGAAGAAATGAAGAGAACGAGCGACAATGAGAGAACTCAACGTCGCTCGTTATTTCAATGGCGTGTTCGACGCCACCTACGATCGATCGCGGCAAAAATAGAGCGCGAAATTGATCGGTTCGTTTTTAACATCAGCTTTCATATCAGTGAAACCCTCAATTACGTACATATATAAATATTGTAAGGTGTACCGTGTAATTAAACCTGCAGTTGAGTTCATTTGCGATTCCGTGAACTAACTTTCATCCATGTTAAGAGCTCCGAAAAGCTCATTCTATGTTCATTGTATACGAACACTTTTTTAAAAGTGCTGCGAGAGAGAAAGAGAACTCTACGTTTCATCTTTCCCTCGTTTCGTACGATGTTTTACGTTATTGTGTTAATCCAAACTCCGGTCAGCGTGGTGTTTGCGCGAGCAACTCGGATCGCTCTACGCCATCAGTGTTCGTAAACTTGATGGTAAATCTTGGGGCATCGAATAATGCATAGAGGCCGCAGTTTTATACGGCATGCGAGTACTCGTGAGCGAGTACCATTCATAAATATTACAACACACGTATGTACAATCTATCGTCGGCATTTTATCACCTGTAACTTTGACAGAAGGAATATTTGCGAGCGAATATATTCGTTTTTCGGCAAGAAATACGCGAAATGCAGGGAGGGTAAGAGAGAGAGAGAGAGAGAGAGAGAGAGATAAAAAATTAATATCTCAGGCGATTCTCGAGACTTGGACCCTACCGAGGCGGATAGCTTTTAACATAATTCGTCTTGGCGTACGGTCGCATATTTGCGGCATTATGAACATGTCAGAAGAGCTGAATATTAATGCGCGAATCTTGGATTATGCGTTTGTCTTTCTTCGCGTCAACAAGTTTTAAAAAACGATGGGAATGACGACTAAGGCGTAAGAATAGCCACGAGTTTTTTTCCTCGCAATGCAATGAATAAATTAGACGTATCACAGTATATCGTTGCTGCGACGTAATCGTTGCTAATGCATCCACTGTCGGGCATGTTTGGAAAAGTAACGTACAAAATTAGTGCATATAAATTATTTCATTTTTGTTGCACGCAACGTGTCCATTTACTCTTCTTCGTCGCGCGACTTAAGAGGAGTTACATTAGTTCGTCCTATCTAATCATAAATTCCTAAAGACCTTCGACGGCGAAACTAACGATTGCTGCTCACGTTTTCGAGTCTTATCATCGTATCACAACGTGCTGCCGAATACAAAATCGAGTCTCTTTAGAATGTTCAACTTGTTGACCCACTTGAGAGATTTGCTGGTGTCGTCGTAGTTTCCGCGCTACAATTCACAATCGACACTCCATCAGATCTCTCATTCGATCACGCATCTCCATTCTAACAATCAGAATTGACAGCCACCTTCTATTGGTGACATGCGAATTCCTCCATTTATCGCGAAGCTCAAAGAGAAACCTTGAAGCTTTGTTGTTCCAAATGAAACAAAACTACTGCGCGAAACAGGGTCAATGGCCAGTACGTAAACTTTTATTGAACTTTATTGAAAAAAGATGTACGAAAATGCAGATATCAAGCGTTCTCTGAACGAACTTCTTTCTGAAATTCTTCGATTCCCATTTAAACTCCCATTAAAACTTGGCAACTGCCACGCTTGAAATTATTTTTATTTTCTATGCATGACTTTTATTTTTTTTATAGTTTACTATAATTATAGTTTTTATAGTTTACTATAATTTACTATAATTTCGTATAATGTAATATGATTGAACATGCGATAAGATTTTGAAAGTCATGATTAGAAAATGAATTAAATCACATATCGAAAAAAATTGAAATACATTGAAAATTTTATTTTATTAAATTTTTTTTAGTACATTGAAAAAATCTTAAATTATCGCTCGGAAACGGTGATACTTTTATCAAGAAAAAAATTAATTCAAGATTGATCGAAAGATATCTGAA
The DNA here is from genome assembly GCF_055798465.1 of Pogonomyrmex barbatus. Lineage (NCBI taxonomy): Eukaryota > Metazoa > Arthropoda > Insecta > Hymenoptera > Formicidae > Pogonomyrmex > Pogonomyrmex barbatus. The sequence continues at coordinate 26,829,781 of NW_028297098.1, forward strand.
AGAAGATACGGAACATAAAAACGTAACGTACGTTATTAGCCCGACAAGAATCGACTTTCAGCTGTGATTGCGAAACGCGACAAGAGCGAAGCTTTTCCGCCCCAAGAGGTCTTCTAGCGAGTTATGTTACATAAGAAATTGCGCAGTCACAGTCACGCCGCCAGGTAGATCGAATGGGAGGGTAACTACAGAAACTCACCTGAGCATGATGAAATTGCTCGCGTTCACATGTAACCACCGATGCCGCTTCCTTCTGCCGTCGTCATTCAGTTCGGGACGAGTCCCAGCGCGAAGGAGAAGAAACTGAAACCCGCGAGTCGAGTCGGAAGGTGGCTTGGCGAGACGCGATCACGAAGCGTTCACCCGCATTTCTCGATTCTCGCGAGCTTTTTTTACGCGAGCGCGCCGCGCCGCGCCGCGCCGGTTGTTTCGGCGCGCGACGATGCGCCCGATCGTCGGGGGTTGTAACTTCTCGTTATCGGCGGACGAGAATGAGAGATGCGCGCGGAGCGGCGTTGGGGGTTGCCTCACTCTGCGAAGGGCCAACGAGCCGGCGCGCGGCGCAACTTACCCCACTCGCGGCTCGAAGCTGACTGAACGCACCCCCGAGCGAGAGGGTGCGGGTGGAGAATCTGCCGTGGGGCGCAGATCGGCGCCGACACCGCGAGACCGCGACCTGTCGCGGATGCGAGGTGCTCTTATCAGCATCGGGGGGTGCTTTCTTATCCCGACGGCGGCGTCGGTGGGGTGGAAGACATTTATCTAAATCTTACGTTTGGATCAGCTGTGAAACGAGCTGTAACGGGGAGCGAGAGCTCCCGCGTTTTCCACTTTCGAAGATTTACGATAAAGTTGAAATCTCTTACACGCGTAGTTCCGAACGGATCTGGATTTCTTTATTTTAACATCGAGCTGGAGGATGTTAGACGACACGTTAGACGATTTCATCCGAAAGTGATACACAGGGAGATATCGAGGACGATATCTCCATTCCCGTCGAAGAAATTCTAATAAGAAATACGATCTTTAGTTCCATTATTTTTTAATATAAACATTATTTTCGATTTGGAGAATTGTACCGAATGTTTTTCATACTCACTTCAGACTAGAAAACATGTACTTCTCTTATTATAATGAAGAAATGTGCATAATGTTAAAATCGATAAGAATATCAATTACTAAATGCATTGCGTTATCATTGATATGCAAATCTCTCCGCATGAATAAACCAAGAGCGACGCGAGCTGCCGCTTTTGTAATTATTATGTATGGAGAAATGTCTCGACATTTCACAGGAACCTTACAGTTAGTTGTAAACGATTAACGGGATACCATTACGTGCGGATTAATAATCACCTTGGTGTTGGACACGTTGCATGACATTTTCAGAAGTCTAATATTTCATAATATCCTAGTTCTGGGAAACAATTGGAATAACGCAACATTTTGCTGGCTCTGCGTTGCATTTGGCGTAGATTCAAAGACATAAATTAAACGCTCTTTCTGAAAAAACGCACCGACGCACCGAACGGCATTCCGATTTCTCCAAAAAGAATTATTCACTCTTCGTTCATGTCCGCAGCTCGGGGATTGCAAATTTTATTCCTTTGGCACGGAAAATCTCGCTTCGCGCGTGTTTACTTGCCAAAAGTTGAATCGAAGTCGAGGGGGCAAACAAACTGAGAGAAATGTTCAACTTTTACCCGAAAATTTTCGTCGAAAATTTCGTTCAAACTCGCAGACCGATCGATGCCACCTAAAGAGATTCTCACACAGGTCGGATTTGCGAACGCGAGCTCTCGAATCCATTTTTTTTTATAGGCGGATTTATTTCGTGCGTGAGTCGCGTAATTTACAACGGGTCTCTAAGGAACTCCTCCACGACAAGTAGCGACGTGAGTTATTAAGCATCCTTTGCATTTGGAAAAACAGTCGTAGCCATGCGAACCGCGGGCTGCTCGGCGCGAAAATAGCATCACACGTAAATCCTCTTACGTCGCCTTAAGCTCGAGCCCTCCCCTCGAGCTTTCACGCTTCTAAAACAACCAAATAGTGTCACCCGGATGGCGAAAGCATGCCATCCGAGAACTTTCGCCCTCGCACTCGGATTCAATCTCATTACATGCCCTACTGCGGAGCACGGTGATATTACGCGTCTATATAGCGATATTACGCGTCTTTGTATATATCGCGTACAGCAGCAGCAGCAGCGTCGTGACTGCATCTTGCTGAGTTTCCCCACGCGCTTTATGCACCCATATTTCTCCTGGCTGCAACTTGTCCGGGCTAAAAGAATTTTTTCGTTCCCGGTAATCGCATATTCCTTAGGTCGTGTAGTGCTTTATACGCGTTCTACGAAACTCTCTCGCAGCGGCATTTTCAACGGAGCTTTCTACCGTGGGGTGGATTTGCGCATATTTTAAGCAAATCGGACGAGATCCTGTCGCGTAGTTCAGTGAAAACTTCATGTTTCACAATGTCGACAGTGCATCGCCTCCAGGGATCGCTTTGACATTAAAATATAGTAAAAATATAGTATATGAATTTGTCATCGCTCGTGTGGGTAGCCACTTTTACCACTGTCAAAGAAAAAAAAAAATCCCTTTTAACTCTATTGAAATACGGATTTAAGCGGAAGTAAGCGTTGCGTCGCGTTCGATGCGTTCTGTGTATTGACGACTGTATCGACGATGAAATTGGAAATTTCGTCGGTACAGCCGGCACAATTTATGGACGAGCGCAACGAGCACGAAACAATGCGGACAAATTGACCCTGGTGAATGCCATTCTTCTTTTAAAATATGAGATATGCGCAGCTTTTACACGCACGTTACGTTTTTATTGACTCCCTCGGCACGATAATATTAACTCGGCTTCGAGGGAGGTGGGGGAAGGGGGAGGGAGAGGATGATATTTTGCGTATCTTGTTGTCGCGCGGCTGAATCAAGAAGGCGGATTTATGGTGCACGTGAAGCGTTTAATATCGCGGAATCCCAGGATCCTTCCTGTAATATGCTCCTTCGGAAGATAAAACCGGCTCGGGGATAGTCGATTTGTCTGGTACTCGGGATGAGATTAATAGCGACGCGACGGGGAAGAGGGGGTGCTCTTAGCTCTCCGAAACACAGCCGGGGAAAGAATGCTCTGTTCTCACGGTGTGACCTATAACATTCTGCGCGCCAAACGAACGTGATCTCATAACAAGAAAATTAAAAAATCAAGAAGTCCCCGCGAAACAAGGGAAAATATATATATATATATATATGAAGAATCCTCGAAGAGGCTTCGAGAAAAGGAGATACGAGTGATTTAAAAAAGTGAGCTGAATAAAAAGTGAGCTTGAATAAAAAGTCAACAGTCAGGGATAGTAAAGATCACTTTATATCTTCTTTGTCATTTTATAATTAGTTGGCTCACTTTAAACTTATCTTCTTCGCCCTTAATTAGCGCGAGGATACTAATTTTAAATGGAAACCTATGGCGATAATCTCGCCTCCTCTCGTCACTTTTATCAGCTCGTATCTTATCCGTTTTCATGATGCGATTTCACACCACGTCGGGAAGCGTGTGCCCCGAGACTTCCTTCCCGCTGCTTCACTCAGTCGGACTACCGTCCATGTTTATCGCCAAGATTAACCTTCAGACAGAACGTGCGGTTGCACTAATGCGGTGACGCTTTAAGGAGGCGATCTCTCCGTCTAAAAACTGCCTCGTCTCTTATCCACGCAATATAGGTTAAAGTGCATCATTTCCCAGGCGATGTAATTTTAAACGGTGTCTCGCCGAGCGGTCGATTCCACTCCTTCATCGATGCGTTCTCGATATGAAGGCTTTGAAGAGACTTTTTAGAATTTCACAAGTGTCGACTACACTTAATCACGTTTTTGGCGTTACGTTAAAATCTGCGTTATTCTTTTAAAATTGAAATTTGCAAAAATTATAGTAACTTTTACAATACAAGATTTTATACGTTACGATCATTGTTTCATTCATATAGGCGTATCCAGAGAGGAGAGAGGAATTTCAAATTAAAAAAAAGTTGAAGTTACGATTTAGTTAATTGATTTAATTTTATTATTATTATTAAATTAATTTAGTTAAATGAAAAACCTAATATTTTTTTTCATTAAAAATCAGGAACGAGAAGATATTTTAAGTTTCAAAATATCCAAAAGAGCAATTCATTAACGCAAAAAATTGCTGTTTGTACGTTAACAGAATTGATTAAAAATCCTTTTATTTTTAGAAAAAAATCTTAGATACATCTATGGTTCCCTCGTTCCTGCAACAGTTTTCCTGATACAGTTTTTTAAATATCGAAACGATTTACTTCTTACATAAGATACTTTCGCAAACTCCACTCTTTTCTCAAATGAAGATAACTAAGATGACTTTATTCTTCTCATCCGGAGTAATTTATTTATCGTCGGATGTCTCTTAAAGATACGTATAAATTTCGGAGCTTTTCGATTCGAGACCCACTTACTTCAGCAACTTGATCACTTCGATATGTATGGTTCAATTACGCGACCAGGCGACACAATCGGGAATTCGTCCAAAATTAGGTTCGCCCACAGGGAGATCTATATTTAACGAGGATACGGAAGACGTGAGCGTGATGAAGATTCCGGCTCCGTTACGTGACGCTAATCAACAATGGCTCCATAAATGTCGATTAATGTTAATCAACCAACACCGATGGCAACCTCGAGACAGGAACTTCCAATCGATGCGATGAATGGGCATACGAATCAGTTCCTGTGGAAGTGCATTCGCGGATATTACATCGTAATCACATTTTTATCCTCGTACACACGATCATTCGCGATCGTTAATCATATTTTTTTCCTTTTTTTTTTATTAAAGTAAAGTACGTTTCGTATGCCGCTGTATCGGAGGGTTGATTTTCGAATTGAATTAATCCAGTCCACTCACGTGTCGTATGAATACTTTATATTTTGTTATTTTATATGTGTCGCGCGCCACGCACGATACGTTCGTGCACGTTGACGGATCTAATGAGCGGCGCTTATTCAGGGCATGCAAACAGTCCGAGTGACTATCTACACACAAGTGACCTGATCTCGCGAGCTTAATGCCGCCTAATGATTACCTGGCTTCGCGCTAATTGAAGACGCCTACAGCTCCGCGGACTTTAATCGGTGCGCGTGGCTTAACGAGTTTACCTTCGATTATCCGAAGTAATCGACGCGGGATTGCTCTTCTCCCTCATTTATATTCGCTAATATATTTCTGGGGAAACTCGACTACGGCGTAGAGTTTACGCCATTAACGAATAAACGAACGCTATTAGCGCTCTAAACGAACTTTTCCATCGTGAGTGCAAAAACATCAACGATGATATTTTAGGAATATTTACATCGCGCGAAAAATGATTCCCTGAAATTATTGCTTTGGTCGTTTGCGTACGAGTACTTTTGTCGTCTCGTAAAGCGTGTAAAACAGTGGGACACGTGAAAAAACATGGACAAGATCGTTTTGTTTATTTAAACGCTCGCAGGTGATCCAGTCTGTCGCGTGACAATCGCGGTAGAGAAAAATATTCGATGGGCACTTGAAATTTCATTTGATCGCGGGACATCATCGCCCGGTCATTTGCGATTTCTTGATGAAATTTACAAGACTTTCCAATGAGTTTCGATTACAAAGTATTTCCACGGCTGACATTTAACTTGGGGAAATGACACTCCGGGAATTGTTACTCGAGATAAGGGCGCACGCTAAGGAAATTAAGGGAAATTAATTTCAAGAATGCGCATTTGCAACTTTGATGAACATTTACGGATTATATTATATTGATATAGTTAATTAGATAACATTAATCATATAAAGCTATAGCGAATTAGAGTCATCTGTGTTAAATGGTTGGGAACCTTGTGAAAGATGATACTTGCAGCGCAGTTTACTCCTGCCATGTTTTACCTGCCTGTTCCGATATTGTATTACAAGAAGTTTTAAAGTAAACCTATTAGAGAGAGAGAGAGAGAGAGAGAGAGAGAGAGAGAGAGAGAGAGAGAGAGAGAGTATGACGAATAAAATGCGATTAAAGACGTTTGAAATGTGCCAATTTAAATCAATTGATCTTAAGAATCCTTTTATTTCGCGCTTATGAGAAATAAAACGATAGAAAGAGGAAAATAGTAGGTAAGCGATTGGATATAGGAAATATCGTCGTAATTTTTAGAGCGTATAAATATATTACTAAATTCATGTTCAAATGTTCATTCGATCGTGATCAGCGATACGTTTAACAATCGAGTCAAACCCGATGTCCCTTTAACGTTCTCTCTTCTTTATCAATTTCTGTTGGAGCAATTTTGAAAGCTCTTACCCGACAATTGAATGCTTCGGCGGGAATAAGTTGTCGTCAGCAAAAAGCGTAGGTGGCAGTTCTCGTTAAGAGGTGATCTTATATCAAGACTTTCCCCTCAAGACCTTCTAAATATAGGTAGCGCCCAACTTAGACGCTCGATCTTCTATTCTCAGTCTTGAAAAACGTTTGTATCAGTCAATCGAGTACGTTTTCATGTTCTTCGTTGTTTTAATAATTATTCGGGAAATCGTCGAATTTCACCGAAACCTTGAGAAGTTGCTTCCTCCTTTATTCAAAGGCCACGGCACGAGCTTCGCGAAGTGAACGACTTCTCCCGCGTCTCGAATCGATCAAGAGCCGAGATCTCTTTTTATACTTTCCAATGCCGCCACTTTAATTCAGGGCTATATCTTCCAATCGACTCTAGACTATGCCACGAACGCCTTTTAAGTCCGAATTACCATAGATATTGCTAACGTTTAATACAGCTTATCGTTGCGGACCGAGAAAGGGAGATTTATCACGGCAAATACAAGAAAACGGGAATAATTTTAATCGAGCATAGACACGAAAATTCCGATTAAGCCATTTTTTTTTCTCTCTCTACCGTCCTTCCCGTTTAATTAAAACAGCGATTTACTGCTTGGCGTGAAAAGATTTTCGAACGAGAGAATAAGTTTTTCATATAAATTCTGAAGAAAATAACAAGGATAAAATTTCTCAAAATTTTTTACTAAATATATAAAAAAAAAAAAGTAAGGAAACAGTTTTAATAATATAGTTGTCGAAACTTAGCTCGCGGGAAAGTTTATTAATTTCTTTTTCTACGTCGCCCAGCTGATGAAACACCGACGTTGAATTGTCTCGCTGCTGAAAGTTTGAATTTAATGGCGCGGCAAGCGCGAGATTAAATTTCATATAAAGCGACGAGGGAAGCGGAGATACTGGAAAGAGTACCGGGATAGACCGGGAGGGAAAGTACTGTGAAACATCAGCAACTGCGTTACACATTGCATTTTCTGAATTCCGCGTCACCGAGATTGCTTTCCCTCGAGGTGGGATGATCATTCAACGTCTGTTTCCGAGGAAACGATCCGGATCATTCCACGCGATGACGGAGGCCGCTTCCACGACGTACACGCAAGCTCCTCGCGTGCCGCGGGGAAAATTGATGGCGCCACGACGTGTAAAAAGAAGATCTTACGTGTCCTTTGTGGAAGCCGTGCGCGTATTGTACAGCATGCGATAACACGATTAAAGGATATCGAGTAACCGGGAGAATCCATGGGAAACGATATAGGGCTCCTCTATCCTTCATCGATTCTGACGTAAAAATCACGGCGTAATAAAAAAACCGCTCGGAATCGCATCGAAATCGGTCCCGTTTCTCCCCGTGCGCGTTTTTATTCTGGAAAAATCCTTCTGAAGTTCTCAAAGAGCTAGCGTATATCCGTAATATGATTTTTGAAATGAAATTTCCGGCGGAACGAGATTGTAATCGCATTACAAATCACTCAAGGCAGACGTATTAATAACATCATTAATACGTCTGATGATATCGAGGATATTGAAGATATCGGCGTGTATCTTTTCCATTTTCGTGGAAAAAAGCCGCAAAATGTCGGACAAATATTGAAATTTTATCGCTACATTGAAATTGATAGCTCATTAATCGTACGTTTTTCGCTTCTTTTTATTCGATCGTTCAATTTTTTATGATCCAATATCAAAGGTGCTTCGTTAATCGTAAAAATGCATTTTAATACGATTTTAAACGGAAAACGTAATTCACGTATCGTAATTTTCAAAGTGTCACATCTCGTACAAGTCTCAGAGAAGATAAAAGCTGAATAATGCGTCTCGCTATTAAAAAGTTGAGTTTTGCAAAGTGCATTGCGGTGAGTGTCTCAATAGAGAAAGAGAGAGAAAATTTCTGGTATGAGGATGAAATTAAGCTAATACACTTTGCGCTTGGATGTGCAGCTTTTCGTGCCAGCGCTTTGTTCGTGTAAAGCGTCTTCTCTTGGAGAATCCTCAGCGACGCGAACGCAAGCCTCCCCTCGAACACCTACGCTACACGATCCCCGCAGGGGGTGGTAGCGAGCGTACAATCGCCTTCGATTTGCTTGTGATTGTATTTCGCATCGATTTCGCGTAACAATCGGGTTCTCCGCCATTATTCTGATGCATCGCCGGGACCACTTGTGCGATCGCGTGTTGCGCATTGTCAATGTTGCACTCAGAATTTTCTCGATAACGTTGCATCGCGTCGTGTGGATGACCCTTATTACGCAACGGCCCTCGATTCGACATCACGATTCAAGTAACCTCACGAAGGATATCCCGTTATTGTCGCGGAGAGATCTCCACTCGATCATCCGAAAACCAGCGCGCGGATCAGGCGCGAGGGATCTTTAGAAATTGAATAAATCACGGTAGAGAGAAATATTTTTCAAAAAAAAAAAAAAGAAAGGAACTTTCTCGTGTCAGTGAAAAACAAACATTCACTGGAATCATTACATCACGGGATGGGTTATCAATAAGCGATATGCGTTAATGCGACGTGGATCGCATAAGTGACATTAACGTAACAAGAAATATCATAACTCGGCCAACCTCACGTCACATGAGATAAACGTGGCCATATCGAATAAGCGTATTTTGCTTCTCTTATAACGAGCAGCTTACACCCACCGAAGATCTGTTCGATATTCCACACCGCCAAGAATATATATTCCCTCGCCGTATTCGTCACGTAGATTTTATCCGATATTTTCTTCTCTCACGAGCCTCTGAATCGAATCGATCCGTGCTTGTTTCGGCTTCCATTCGCTAATTCTGCTTAAACGATTCGTTCGGGAACTTTTCGCGAAGCGGCGCTTTATATTGCGATTAGTCTGCAACTTGTGGCACGCTGCACACAACGATGCTGCGGTGAACTTTGAAAATTCGTCGAAACATCGTAGCGCACTTTGTGCGCCATCGAATAATCATGTGGTCGCTGGAGAACACAACGGAGAATTGACTTTCGCGCGTTCTTTCATCCGCTTTTAAATTAAATTGAATTAATTCAGCTGGCGAAATTGATCGCGTGTTACACTTTTAAGGTGAAAACAGTAACTTTTATCAAAAAGTAATCACGGTCCACCTTTCTCGTCCGAGAGCACAATTCGATCGCAGCTGTTCCCGACTTCACGTTCGAGCTTTTCTTTCATGTACACGTGTTACATGCCGGCTTACTTTTTAAAGGTTAAAGGCGGTTGTCTACCTATCGCCTCGCCCGAGATCTCCTCGACCTCGCGTGTGTCCCAAGTATATTTTCCAATTTCTCTCCAAGCTCCGGGAGGGCTTCGGCTGGCGAAATCGACGGAAAGAATTTCACGTCCAGACGCACGATACGTCGAGGACTCCCCCTCGAGCCTTTGTCGAGAATAATTCCGGTTTTCTCGATCCTCGACGGATCCGCCAATTGAATTCGAAATCCAGCATCTGGGGTTTTCACATCACGCGCCTCGACCGACATTGCGTCGCGTTGAATATCAAAAAGCGAAATACGAATAACAACCGACGAGTTCGCACAAATATCAAGGTTCACTGCGCCCTGGCACCTCGAGGTAACCTTGTTACACGCGGTTTTATTTCCTTGATGACACTCTTTTTCTGTCTCACTCTTACCATCTTCTCATTTTATTTTCCTTGCACGCGCGTATCTAATCTTTATCTGAAATATGTACGTTTTTATTTTTGCAATTTGGCGAATTGTGAGATTCTCTCTTTCTCTCTCTCTCTCTCTCTCTCTCTCTCTCTCTCTCTCTCTCTCTCTCTCTCTTTCTCTCTCTCTCTCTCTCTGGATCTCGTTGCAACGATCGTACATTTAAATTTCAAAAACATTTGCACCGTGGTGTTTAACAAAGAAGTGGAAATCTCGAGAACAATTATGCAATATAGAATGACAAAGGATGAGAAAATATTCTAAAAGAGAACACGAATAATATTGTTATGCGACGAGAGAGAGAGAGAGAGAGGGGGGGGGTGAGGAGGCAAGAAGGGAGATGAAAAATGAGAAGGAAACATTCCATACATTTTCATGAAACGCGAGGACCAAATCGAGGGAAAGGATTCACCTTACTCGCGAACATAAATTTCACGAGGAGTCGATCGCTTTTTATCGCAAGAAATATCCGCGAAAGTAGTTGAATTTCTTTTGCAATTGAAACGATCGACATGGATTGGAACGATTGATGTGGCAGACGGAGTTGATGAAAAATCGGGCTTCACCAGAGATTTGCTTATATGCTGCAAGTATGATGCATTTTTGACAGAATATTTTCTACTGAATAGACATTGACGTTTCACAAATTATTAACCGCCGCATATTTTTATTTCGGTACCGTATATTTACTTGTAAATATAACGAATGTAACGCTTAACGAATGTAACAAATTGAATCGGATACAGTTACGTAAAATGTGTCAATGCAGATGAACATTGATGTAAATTATGTTACATCAACGGATGTAACGCTGGATTTGAATATTTCGCAAAGCTAACAGCTGTTCTATATGCACATCGGTATTCATATATTCATGTAATATGAAGTTCAACTCAAGCTTGATCGATAAAAATGAAATAGCCGGTAACACGGGATTTTCTCTCGGAAAAATGTCCGCTACACTTGCGAGGCATGTCTCTTTTATTCACACTTGCAACCGCGACGTCTAACCGCCGATGAAAAACCGCCGAGAGGGAAATGGATTATTTCATCTGCACGGGATTATTTTCGAACTTTCTTTTTTTTTTTTCGTGGAGTAATCCACAATGGGAGCGGATTGCGGTCATCTGACATTTCTATCCCCAGCGAACGTCTAACTTATCTTAGTATTGAATAGATTCGAGAAATTGGCCATTTTTAATTCAACTATTCAGTTGACGTAGATTTAATTATACTAATTGTTCCAAGATATCACAAATAAAATCTAACTTTAGAATCGAGAAACGTCACCGACAGCACCGTCCGTCGTTCGTTTCGTACATTATTAATACAATTAATTTTTAGAGCAAGATATATCTGCGTTCTCTCTCTCTCTCTCTCTCTCTCTCTCTCTCTCTCTCTCTTTTTCACTCACTCTGTTCTATTATTATATACGTTTTATTATTCCTACGCATGCTTCTCTCGCTGCTCCATCACTTGCGATCGGATCATCACATCTTATTATCTGACTCTACGTTCTGTATGCTCACGTGTGCTTCTGTGCGACGTGAATATTTGCTCGGAAGTGATTACACGACGATCAACATAGGCAAGCTTAATATTTAAACTCAAATCCTCCGAACTCAATTTATTTCACTCTACATACGAAGGAAAGTGATTCGCTACCCACATGCTGCAAACAAGATGAAGAAAAATATTTCTTGGACGGCCGTTAAAGCCGTGTTGCTTCCTCTGAAGAAAAACACGCGCAGGCATAACATTGTGAAATAAGATATTTTATTACAACAAATATGCATTTGGTAAGATGCGAATGTTGCAGCGATCACTTCGCTTCTATCATCATGTTAAATAAACGTTTTCTACGCCAACGTTATTATATCATAATGTCGAATTAATTATATTATAAATGTGAAAAGTGTCGCGTTAAAAATCTCTCATCGGCCATTTACGAGAGTCTTAAATCTTTAATCCATTTGTTTCGTATTTTTGCACGGTGTTAAGTATTTTAAATGTAGAATTGAGGAAGTCAAAATAGAGAAGAGGAACTGCCATAAAAAATAAAAGCTCACTCGCATAAATTTCTTTTAAGCTGTCGATGGTTAATTTCTCAATCCCGTGGAATAGCGGGAAAGTCATCGAAAAATATGTTAAGACAGGGATTATCCTGGATTTGCGGCTGCTAGTGTATATAAAGTAAAGTTGTGCAAAGTGGCGTAATGTCCGAGAAAGCTTTAATCGACAATGCCGTCGAAAGCTCTTTCATCCACTGAAATTTTTCAAAGGAAGGAATTTCATTTGCAGAGTTTCTCGATTTTTTTTTTTTTTTTTTTTTTTTTTTTTTTTTTTTTTTTTTTTTTTTTTTAGAAAAACGCTACATACGAAAGATCATTGATAATTCAATTAATTAGCAGTTTGTTATCTTTGCAAAATAAATTGTCTTTCTATAATTATCTTTAGAAAAAAACTTAATAGAAAAAAAAAATTTTTCTGCGCGTATACGAGTGCAAAAATTCAAATGAGAAAAGTTAAGAGGAGGTGAAAAGAAAAACGGCCATAAAGACAAGGAAGAGAACGGCGTTTCCAAGATAAACGCAAAGGGATTCTAGATAAACAAGGATGATAACTACTCACCTGTTAAAATAACTTTCATGTACATTGGTAATCTTGTTTAAAATATTCTTGAGATTGCCCGGTATTTTTCTAAGAAGAATCTTTCACTAAATTTAATAGTAAAAATTGCACATTAATTTCACATTAGTTGCAGTTTCGTAGTAAAAGTTTTGAAAAATTTAGATTTTAATTAAACTGCATATGCATGCCATGTGTTTGTAATTTTATTTTCAATTCCAATTTTAATATTTGAAATCAATTTTATTCGGAACTTCATATTGGACGGCGTTGTCGCGACTTTCTATTAATTATTTAACGGAGGACCAACGGGACAAACGTGACCTGTAATTGAATATCTGTAAATCGCTTTAATCAATGGATTCGCGGCGATGAAGATCTCAGAATTGCAAATCCGTCCGCACTATTCTCGCGGAAAATGTCAGCGGCAACGAGCAAATATTTGCCAAAGCTCTCGTCTTGTTTTGCATATGATACGCACACATGAATATGTATGCCGTTTAAGAAATTGATAACGACCCTTCTGCATGCCGAGACCAAGGACGCACCTCATCCAGGAGAGATTTCGAGGAAGGGGGGGGGGAGGAGAAGAGGTGCATAGAAAACTACAGTTAGCAGAAATTGCCTTCTCCGGCGAAAGCGGAATTGGCACTCTCTGAAACGCGCGAGGTCGGTTCGTCAGACTTTCGTTCGAATGCAGCTGCACCGAGCAAACAAGAATTGCTTGCAATCTCATGCAAAAAATATCATTTTTTTTACATTTCTCGATATATATATATATATATATTTTGCATAAATATCTCTTGAATTTTTTATCTCGTTTTGTAAGTATTTCTCGCATTTTTATTTCTCTCTATATTTTGACAGAAGATGCAAATAAATATTCATAGCTTAATTCAGCGTTCTCTCTCTCTCTCTCTCTCTCTCTCTCTCTCGGATTTATAGCGGACGTGATATTGTGCACATTCCTGTTGCTTTAGAGTGGTTACCGAACAATGTTTGACTACGATATTACAAGGTGCACGTAGGCATTGCATTAGCAATTCACACAATGCGAATCCATTTCAATTCAGTCGAAATTCCGTCTGCGACGACGAATCTAAGGCGAGGAACTCTTCAGAGGCACTCCTCCTGCGTCGTATATTCGTTTTCGTTGTTGAGAGACAATGCGGGATTGCGCTCCACCATCGGCCGGTTCTCGGACCTAGCCGTACGATAAGACGGGCACCGTCGAATTGGGTCATGATGAAAGCCCGGCAGTTTCGACGAGAGTGGAACAGAATGAGAGGCGGGAGGAAAGGGGAAGGAGGGAAAGAACACGCGAAACGTCCACTCCCTTGGGGTCGAGTGTTTGCGGTAACCTTATCCGATGAAGACACAACGATGACCACTCTCGGAACCCTTGGATCAACTTTCCCTTATTCCTTGAACATCGATTCTCGAAGATTTTCGAGAATGCCTCCTTAAGTAAAGAGGATCGAGCCAGTGCTTTGGAAAGCACTGACGATATCACATTTTTATGTAGATGAACAGTTTATGTGGATGAGCAATGCGATATATAATAAACTATTAATATATATAAAATATGTATAAATGTGCATAAAATATGTATAAAATATGTATAAAATTTATTAATTAGAATGTACGTTGATATATAAAGAGAAAGTAATTACATTCGCTATTGAAACGGCAATTCCCGTTAACTGCAAATATAAACGAATTAAACATTTCTCCGATATTTCACGACTAATACTAGGACATTAGGATTACTAAATTGAAACAATTGTGTTAGATACTTTAGTTAATTGTAATTACATTAACATGTAGCTTTAGATTTTTTTTTACGTAATCTTTTATTAAAATCAATTTTACTAGATTTTTTCTAAATTTTGTATCTAAATTTCTCGATTATTTGAAGCAATACCTTGTCATTTAATTGCATTTTGGCGCAGCAATGCTGCAGAGATATAGTTTTATCATCTTTCTTAATCGCAATAAAAATCCTGGCGCTTTTTAAGGATCTTTTGCGCCTTAACGAAATGGAGATAACCAGGCCATAATTGCTGCCGATCGTTGGGCTCGTATCGAGAATCGTAAATCTAAAGTCCCTTGTGCCCAGATTCCAGAGCGCTTTACGTATGTGGCAATAAAGTTTACAAGGACGAGACACGTGCCGCCAGTTTCTACCGGCATTTACGCACTCGTAATTTTAGCACTGTCGTGTGTAGGCGTCGTTGATACCATCTTGTTATATATCGTTTTACGATTTTGTGCGGAATTTAATGTCAAGTCTTTATCCTGATTGTTCTGCTGAAACGATGACGGAAGTCACTTACCGAAAATTTTATATCAGCATACATTATTAGAAATATAATCAATATAATCGATTCTATATGCTATTTTTTTTTATCACATTGAATCTGTCGGAAATATCGGATGTATATATTGCCACTGCCATTAGTTGAAATATCGATTGATATTATTAATGTCTTAAAATGTTCTATTGTCCGAGCGGTATCTCTTAAATCGGCGTTATAAATAATAATCCGATCTCCACATAACGACGACACGATAACAATTCATAACCCTCGACATAATGAGCGTTCGAGTGTTATGAACAAGTGGCATATATAAGCAGGAAACGATGGTAATTAATTCTGCTGAAGCGATTCAAACGAAAACGCTTGAATCTCGAGAGCCAGTACTCGCAATAACGTTTGCGATTACATCCGCCATTTCTGCCATACTAAAAAGCAGGTCGACACCCGCCTTCCCAAGTCATTCATTAGCAATCTGGTTTTATTAAAGAGGTTTTATTTAATTACTGTCTGCTTCTACGAAAATTACGTTTGAAAGCCGCATTTCTTCAGGACTCATACCTTGCACCGCAACAAGAGAATCTCTGACGTATTATGAAAGATTCAATTTTATAATACGCAAATATATAATAAATATATACAAAAATATTTTAATAATTAAATTAAAAAAAAATAAAGATTAAACTTGATTTTTAAAAAATATTTTTTTCTTGAGAGAATGATTCTAGATATCTAAGAATTTAAGAGAAATCTATAAGAAAAGTGAAGTTTAAAATTGAGTTTGCCAGTGTTAGATTATTGCATAAAATTGGACATTGTCATAGAAGATAAAGAAAGGAAAGAGAAATTCGAGTGTCATAGTAAATTCTGGAACGATTAACAGACTAAACACACGCGGCACAAATAATAATGTATTGGCTTTGACGTACTTATGGCTATGCATAATTCCGCGCTGCTAAGTTGTAGAACTAATTAAACTTTAGTCTACTGAGGGGCAAAGTTAGGCGGTTCTCCTATTTCAATGATTGGTTTCATGAAATTTCGTATAATCACTGCAGGAAGTCCAAGATCGTTAAAGTTGAAAATACAGTTAAAAGGCTTAATAACTTCCTTTAGAATAATTTATTTATTTTCAGTATCATTGGAAAGAAAAGAGAATACATGTCACGGGAATAAAAGAAAAATATATACTTATTTACTTGTCTTAAACTTCAATCTTTTATTTTTTGCAATTTACATCGATCGAGTAGACAATTGCATCAAAATTAACAATTGTTAAGTAACAACTGGTCTGACAGAATGTCTTATTTCGTGGTATTGTAAGTGTCGAATTAACCTAATTAAAGGGTCGGAAGAGAGAAAAAGGGAAAACCAACTAGAAAAACAAACGTAGAAGTTGGGCCAACCCAGCAGGGTCGGCAAATGGCTGAAGGAGGGAGCGGAGGAAACGAGAAAATAAATCCTCACCACCACGCGCCGGTGGATCGAAATAGCAAATATTTGGAGCTCTTGGTATGCCCGGCATAGACTCACATCCACTTTCCTTAATATCTCCATTCCCTTCATCGACCTGGAACTTCTTGTACATCAAGCTGAAGATTTCCCTTTAGTTGTATCGAGTATATGTATACTTCAACGAAGATTGCGCACTTGCGAACTTAAGAGGATGTAACAATAATGAACGAAGATTTTGGCGTAACGATATCCTTGGGAATCTAAATCACTTCATTTGCTAGATTGGAACTTTTAATTATCTACTGTAAGATATTTTCATAGAGAATCTCGTGTAATTAAGATCTAATTCATAGAAGATATTTGCATATGATATCTGTATATAGGTACACTGTAAGAAACTGAATTCTGTGTGTTAAAAAATGTGCCAGTTAAATTTTCGTGTTAAATATTTAACACATTTATATGTAAATTTAACACGTTTGTTGTGTAAATTGAAAATTGTTTTTTATGATTTTATTTATAACTAATTTAAAATGAAAAGTTATTGAAATAATTCTCAAAAGGTATTAAACTGCTAATACAATTTGTTGATTTTACATGATAAATATAATTTAACTTTATGATGAAGTTTGCATTTCTGTGTCGAAATATTAACATAATATTAATGTCTATTTAACATACCCATATTAAATGTTATCCATGTTAAATTAATACAAAAATTTGAGTGGATATTTGGGACAGGTAATGAGAGACATTTTAAATTAATATATTATATATTGACACACACACACACACACACACACACAATAAAATTATATTTTTGTACGTGTGGTATGATGGTAAACGATATTTTATTTTATTTATATAATGAAAGTAATGCATGCGTAAGGTTTACTATTCTTCCATTATTTATTTTAAGTAATTTGAGTCAATGACGTCACTGAGAATTTCGTCTCTTTGTGCAATATTTAAATATTTAATTAATTAATTAATTAAATGTTAATGTATATGCGAATAATTGGTTTTGCCGAATCTAAAGATATTTCGCACGTTGCTAGGTATTATTGACGAGCGGTAGAACTGAAAATTACTCGTGGGAAATTCGAAGCACTCACTCTTCCGCGCACTGTAGTTGATGGCATTATTACATATGTATGGGATGGAATCTTGCTTGCCACGTATGGTTAGATTTATCGAGCTTTACTGTTGGGATTAAAGCAATGGAACACACCTGTAGTAGTAAAACTTTGTCTAGAAATAAAAGACTCTAGTCAGCTGGACAAAACGACCAATCTAAGAGTATAACTCGGGAAATGTACAAGTATCCGAGCAAAACTCCGTTTGTATAAAAGAAGTTTTGTAATCAGAAAGAAACAGGTAGAGTAATTATAACAAGAGAGACCATTATATAAGCTAAAAAAAGGATCATATATCCATACATATACATATAAAATTTACACACATACATACATACATACGCTAATAAGATTAAAATTTTATTTTATATTTAGAACTCAACAATTTCGCAATTTAAATTTGAAAATCGTTGAAATAATGATAAAAGAGAGAAAGAGGAGTAGTATGTATGAATCGCCAGATTTCATTTATGGTATCTTAGAAATAATAGGTATGTCAGCGTGAGTATGTCAGAAATCATATATAATGTCGTGCACCTGTCAGGAAGTTATCAGACTTTATAGACGCGATAGAACTAGGCTGCCTTTTATGATAAAGTTCGACCGGGTCTTTAGAGCTAGGGGCCGACGATAACGGAAGTGACGATACGGTAGATAGAAGAAGTCACGGGAGGTCATAAGAAAATTGAAGAGTGATGGACAGATGTGCCGATGATTGAAACGATTCCGCAACATGATTTCCTCGGCGATGCGCTCATTAATTAAAGTACGATAAAGTGATTAAACGCACGACAATGGGAGCGGACGAGTGCTAAACTGGAAATGCGATTACAATTAAACTATAATTACGTGCGAGCACTGACGCGCGCCGAAACCGGTTAATCCGTTTTCTACAAAGACCATATTCGTGTAACATTCATAATGAAATTATCACGTGGCTGGTATGCTTTCCCACGTGGAACTGTTGCACAGACGCAACTGCTTTTGCACGTTAACGCCTCGTTTGCACATAAACGTCATTAGTATATTGGTAGAAACTCATTAAATATAACCGAACGAATTTACTGTAATGGCATTATTTATTATCGTTTATTTATTAATCCATTATCGCACATTTATAGCTTCCAGTGTAATGGTAAAATATTTACAGAGATTCCATTTGTACTTTTCTGTATATTTATAATTGGATATTATTAAATTTAAGACCGCTGCATTTTCATCGAGAACTGAATTAAGGGTATGCTTCCTTCTCTGGATACACCGTGTTGCTGGCAAGTCCTTGGACTTTCGAGAATACACGCGAATGGATCGATACGAATGTGGGTAGATCGAAATAAAAAAGTGCCGTTTGGATGAAAGATAGAAAATTAGAGTGAAATTGGATTGTCTTCAACAATCTGTAGTTCTGCCGCATAGTTCTGCCGCAAACCATGCGAATGTGTCACTCACCTCGAGAATGAGCGTTAATAATTTATTTTACACCGTTCATAAAATCGATATAGTACTGTTCCCCGTACGCCAGACAACGATCTAATTATGTTTGCATAACGACATATACGAGTATATTCAAACCTGGAGGAGCGTCGACCGTCTGGCCAGGCGAGTATTGACTGTTTTACATTTACGTTTCACAATTCGCTCGAGTGTCGTTAGAGTCTCGTGAAATAAAAAAGCACAGATAAAAATTGAAAGTAATAAAGTCCGCTTGATTTAGGTAAGGGAAGTAATCTAACATGTAATTTCGTTGTTTTATTTAGCACTGTTAATATTATAATATAAAACTTATTCTATTTCATCGCGTAAATTTCATATTCTTTTTGTCTTTGTATTTTTCATACATCGCCGCAGTGCTAAGATATATATGACAATATGCAAAGTTATCGCCTTACTTATGATTATTAATAATAAGGAAGAAAAAAAAATAATTGATTCTTTTTAACAAATGAACAAAGTCAAAAAGAATCAATAAGTCAACGAACTGCACGAAGACCGCAATCAAGTTTAAAATATGTTTGGTCTTTCAATACTTGTGCTTCACTAATAATATTCTGTCAATTAACAAAACCTGAATAAATATCTATAGAAAATAGTACATCGTAAAGATGAGAAACAAATGAAAATGAAAAAAATATTATTTTGTTAAAAGAAAAAACACAAAATGTTTTTCATCATCTACGTTATCAGACACATGAAAATATTTTGATATGAAAAATGACAAAAAAAATCCAGTGGAAATGATTAAACATATAAGTTTAAATATAACACATATAAGTTTAAATACGACATATAAGTTTATATTGAAAGCACTTCATAAAGCGATCTTTATAAAAATTATATATGTTATCTACGTGTAATTTTTTTTTCTTCACTGTGGTATACAATATTACAATTGCAAGAATGAATGATTTATTCGCTGTCACTACCACCGCTTCCTGACACTGATTTCCTAGACACCGGGGAAGCAGAACTGTAAAAAAAAAATAATATATTTAATACTTATATATAATATTTATATATAAGTTTCAAATATTACATATATAATCGCATTACGTAAAAAAAATATTTACCGTGCCGATCCACTCGGACTCCGACTCCGAGACCCACTCTTCGATCTAGACCGCGATCGCGATCTGCTGACGCTCCTCGATCTCGATTTTGATCTCGAAACAGATTTCGATTTAGATCGCGATCGACTTTTGCTTCTCGATCGACGTTCTTCCGAGCCTGAGCGCGAACCACTTTTGGATCTGGACCTTGATCGTGATACGCCTTTCCTTGAACCGCTTGGCGACCTCGATCTAGAACCGCTCTTTCTCGAGCTCGACCTTGATCTTGGCTTTGATCCACTTCTTCGCGAGCCACTATTAGATCTTGATCGCGAACCGCTTTTACGCGAACCCGACCTCGATCTTGACTTGCTTTTGACTGATCCTGATCTTGACCTGGA
Organism: Pogonomyrmex barbatus; assembly: GCF_055798465.1. NCBI lineage: Eukaryota > Metazoa > Arthropoda > Insecta > Hymenoptera > Formicidae > Pogonomyrmex > Pogonomyrmex barbatus. Next base: position 26,850,311 of record NW_028297098.1, read on the forward strand.
TGCCGAACGGCTTCTTGATCTCGAAACACTTCTGGATTTGGATCCAGAGACGGATCGAGATCGAGATCGAGATCGAGAACGCGACCGGGATGCAGATCGCGAACGGGAAGCGGAACGCGAACGTGAACGTGAACGTGAACGTGAACGTGAACGTGAACGCGAACGTGAACGTGAACGCGAAGGCGAACGCGAACGCGAGCGCGAGCGCGAGCTGCTTCTCGAGCGACTTCCAGATTTTGATCTTGAACGAGATCTCGAACGCGAAGCGCGAGAACCTTCGGAATCAGATGCAATTCGCCTGCTACTGCGCGGTTGGTTCTCATTACCACTTTCACCGCTATAACAATAAAAATTATTATAAATTTTTAAATAATAAAGTAATTTGAATTTTACAGATTTTATAAAATATGATAAAAGATTAATATATTAAAAAAAAAATAACTAATGTTCAAAATTATCCGAGATTTAATTTAAAATCGTAAATCGTAAACTACATCTGCATATAAAAAAATCTAATATCAATTGTGACTTTTATCGGATTTATAAAGTTGGATTATAAAATAAAAAAAAATCATGTAACATTAAGATAAAAAAATCATGCTTACCCGCTGGCAATTTTAAGACCCGTATCACTGTCTGATTCACTCGTTGAAATGGTTTCCTTTGATTTAACCAGTTTACCCTTAAGAGTCTCAACTGCGCCCTTACGTGACTTGTCTTTCCTAGTCCTGGTAGTCTTCTTGATACGCTTGCTTTTCACGTGATCGCTGTCCGATCCTGTAACATAGACATTTTCAAAATTCGTTCTTTCGATTTACAAAAATATTAAAGTCGATAATTAAAGCGGGAAGTTTCACAGTGTCCCATAGACGAAAACAAAAATTAATTTTCTTACCACTATTACCACTTCCGGCGTTTTTCCTACGTTTGCGATTACCTTTGCTCTTCCTTTCTTTAGCTTCTCCGCTGGGTTTCCTCTTACGCTTTCTTTCTTTCGGTATTTCCTCTCTGCCTTCATCTCCATCAGATCCTCCGCTGTCACTAATATATTGGTCAGTTCGAATTCTCTTGCCCTTCCTTCCAGGTTTCTCTGATGGCATTTCACCAAATACCAGTGCGTTCTTAGTTTTCTCCACATATTCTTGTCGCTTCTGCAACATCTCTTCTTCTTTTTGACGACGCATCTCTTCCAATTTGCGTTGCTCTTCCGTTTGACGCATTTTAAAGGCTTGTCTGTGAATTTAAGTAACGATAAATATAGGAAAGAAAATATTTCTATAAAAAATAATGTACCTTTCTTCTTCTTGTTTTCGTCTTAACATCTTCTCTTCCTCATCCAGTCTTCTAGCTCTAGCAACATGATATTGAGCTTGCGATAATAAATCTTGACACCTCCTAGCTTCAGCATCGGCTAATTGTTCCATTCTGTCACCATGTGTCGACAAATATTGGAAATATTTATGGGAAAGACCCAATTCATGAACCGCCTGAAGTACAGTGGTCAGAGTTGATTTTTCATCTTTAAGAATCTGCGTAGCTAACCGCTGAAGTACGAGAGCAATGTTATACAATAAAACGGTATCCTGTGGAGCTACTCGACGTGCCTAAGAATATATCGATAAATTAAGTTACGAAACCTTAAAATAGAAAAATAAGCTAAGAATTAATATATAGCTAATTACTTTTAATAACGTCAGTTTTGCTTCTTTTAGCTTGCCAGCTTTAAAATAAGCTCTTCCAAGATATTGCAAAACTTCAACGTGATGATACTTATAGAACTTGCGCAAACAATTTTCGTACTGTAATGTAAAATGACAAGTTAATCAAAATTATTTTTTGTATTTCGCTTAGATATACCATTATATATACCATTTGAATAGCGCTGACAAACTGTTTTTGTTCCACATAAATATGTGCAATGTTTAGCCAAACGTCACAGAATTCTGCTGTTGCTTCGCGCACCTGAGCAAATATATCTCTAGCTTCGTTCACGCAACCCTTATGCGCAAGGACTGCACCGATGCCATTTGCAGCCCAAATATTCTTCGGATCATTTCTTAGAACCTAGGAAATCGTATTAATCATAACGAATGTTTCAATCGACTAGATAATACTGTATTACCTGCTTGTACATGGCTAACGCTCGATCCTGATGTCGTTTCTCTCTTTCTTTATCCTTTCCACTCTGATGCAACGTTTGTAGCCAAATATTTCCCAACGCTATTAGAGAATAAGCGTCGGTGCTTGTTGTCGGATTTTTTAAAATTCTCTCGAATTTCTTCTGACCGGGACCCCATTCCATCTTGGCCAGATGCAAATTACCCAGCAGTGACCACGCGTCCGGATGTTCATTATTGATTCTCAAGGCATCCTTGAACCAATCGGACGCTTCATATATCTGTCCCTTGTCTCTAGCCATACAGCCGAGTCTCAAATAACAATCCACGTAATTCGGATGCTCCTTTAAAATGTCTTTATACAATTTTTCCGCACGGTCGAACACACACAATGCCTCGTTGAGTCGCGCTAAATTATATGTCGTGGTCACTGCTATTGAATTATAATATACAGAATCGTGTAGGGCATCTGCTTTTGAACGCGCGAGGGATTCCTCTAGATTTTTTCTGGCTTCTTCCAAGTTACCAAGTCTGAGAAATGAAGAATAAATTAATACTATACAAAATGAATGCGACATGAAAATGTGTACCTGTAATGTAATGCTCCCACATTATTTAAGATTTCCGGTGGGATATCCGCTTGAACTTTTTCCTTTAAGATTCTGGTTGCAGTCCCGTAAGCATTCAAGGCTGCATTCAGATCACTTTGTTCTAATATCTGTGCTAATTCGATCCAAGCTTCGACATCATCAGGAAACTGTTCCGTTACTTTTCGCAAATGATTTTTTGCAATATCGCGTTTTGATTGGGAGCTCGAGTTAGCGTAGAGCGAGCCAAGAATCTTCATAGTTTCGTAATTTCCTGGTTGAGCTTTTAAGACTTTCTCAAAACATTGGGCTGCCTTTTGTTGAAGATAAACTTATTTTACACTTCTGTACAAATAATTAATTTCAAATAATGTGTGTTCTTACATTTTCTGCATCGCCGCGATAAACATACATTTGTCCTAAACCAAAATGTGGTAATACAAATACAGGCGGGGCAAATTGCGTCGCCTGATAATAATATTGAAATGCTTGATCGTAATCACCCTAAAACATTTTAATTAATTGAGCGAATGTAATGTTAGCATAAGTAGCAATAATTGCTTCATAACTTACTTGGACGTGAAATGCTCTGGCTAGTTGATAACAACTTTCTGCTCGCATAGCTTCGTTCTCCGTGTTGTGAAACGCATGCAGCGCTAAATGTTGAACTTTATTGTAATCTTTTTTGAAGAAGAAGTGGTTTGCCAAATGATTCAGCACCATTGGATTTGTCGAATCGATCGTATATGCTTTCGATAACATTTGCACACCGGTTCTTATGCTGTCGGGTTGTTGCTGATTTAATTTCAAGACCGAAAGACCGACTAGCGCGCCGACGCATTGTCCATCCAACTGTAAAGCTCTCTCAAAAGCGAGCCGTGCTTTTTCTTGATTATTCAATTTCATGAAACAATGGCCCATTCCTAGTCTAACGGCGGCTGGACAGTTTGGATTAGTTCTAAGAGCTTTCTTATAAAATGCAAGAGCACCTCTGTAATCCTTTTTATTAAAAGCGATGCAGGCTTTGCCGAGCAGGGAAGGTATATTATTTGGCGACTGATTCAATACGAAATTAAACTGCGCGTCAGCCTGCTCCATTTTGTCGCCTTCAAGCAGACAAAAATAAGCTCGGCCGAGTAAATGATTCTAGAAAATGACGAGTATATAAATTGAAAAGATCTCCAGGAAATCAACTATCGAAACACACATAATACATACCTGATCATACATAATGATTTTGTCAGCTGTTGTATATAATAATGTGGCTTTCGTGAAGAGATCTCTTTTTTTATCCTTATTCTTTTCTTTGTTGGCTTCCTGAACATAATAGGCAGCCAACATGTCCAGAGCTCGCATCTGATCTTTTTCATAGTCACGGTAATCAATGTTTGCATCAATACGAGAAGATTCAAGTATCTTAATGAAGTCATCAATTTTCTGCTGCTTATAATACTCAAGCTAAAATCAGAAAAAAATAAACTTAGACAGATGCCGTGTATTCCTATTCAATTCAAATTATCCATTTTACATACGGCCAAATTGACCCAGATGGTAAGCTGGGCATGTTCCTGCCGCAGTATTCCCAGAACTTCATCTCCATCTGGTAACTGATCTAAATAAAGTTCTATAACCTATCAAATTAAAAAAAGAAATAAAAAAGATTAAAATCTGGAAAGATTTTATATGTATAGATATTTTGCATTTTTCTCATTAACTTTTTCTGATATTTACGTTCAAGTAAATAATATAAGATAATTATTACATAATCATATATAATTTTATTACAAATAATATTAAAATATAGGATCTACAGGATAGTCAAATAGTATATTCATGATATTCATAATAGAGTACTAGAATAAGAATAAATAAGGGAGTAATCTTTATTAATTTTAATGTATTTTAAAATAAGATTAAAATTGTATACCTGATATATCAGATATAATTATAGAAAAAAGTTAACATTTGAAAATATATAAATAGAATTAGATAGTATTGTAGATACAAAATATCATAGCCTTACAATTATATATTGATATAATTGCAAAGATATTAAAAGATAGTAAAAAATGATTACGATATTTGAAAATGGGAATTGGATTGGATGGGAATTAAAATGATGACGATATTTGAAAATGGGAATTGGATTGTTCTTTAAATGGAAAAATCATAGGTTTATATTGAGATTGATATATATTGGCTGTTCAACAGAAAAAGCAGCTTTGCTTGTAAGATTCTTTAATATAATTGGTTTATACTTTTAGATCCATGAAGAACTAAGGACAAAAATCATATCAAAGATTTTTACGATAGTTGTAAAGCTGCTTTCTCTGCTGAACACAACTAATATGTAATCACAGATGGAAAAGATTAAAAATAATTGGAAACACATATGGATAGAATTGAATTATATTTTAAATGCAAGATCTTAGGCTTATAATCATACTAATACAAGATATAATTATTACAAATAGAAAACAATTAATATGTAAAAATACAAGAGAAGCAAGATAATTCAGAAAAAGTAGAGAACAAAAGTAGGGATACTTTTTCCCAAAATTCTATTAAGGATAATTATAACCAATGATATCCTTATTGCAATCTACAATGTAGAGTTAAATTAGAATGTAGAACGTGGCATTTCATGTAACATAATATTTATTTAACTAGAAGAACCATCCTTTTCGTCGAGGTTAGGTTTCTACTAATGTTACTGATAATCTCAAAAATTTTATATTTTTCGTGATACATTCAACTCCTTTATGTTGAGAGTCTCATTAGGAAGCTTGCAAACGAACGATGTAATCAATAGAGAAGGTATATTTACCTCATCTGTATCACGAAGGGGTATCTCTATGGATCCCGCCATTGCAACATACTCCTACTTCAAGGGCAATCAGATATACTGCTGTCAGAGAGAAGCCTAAGAGCGGCCATCCCGGCCTTTCTCATGGGACCATCGAAACCCCTTTATACACTAGCGCACCCAAGTTTCATTTTAGCATCTTGGAAATAGTCACTTCCATTTTCTGACTCTGTCGATAAAATATCATTCTGGTGTGTGTCTGTGCTAATCCGCCGAATATTATGAAAAGATTTTTAGAAATATTGCGATCAAAAATTGATGTTCATATGATATCCCTGGAATGTTATTATATTAATGTTATAATATTATATTAATTTATAATGTTATTATAATTTATCATTATGCTGGGGGAATTTAATTTAACATTTTATTTAATGTTTATTTTATTTAATATTTTTTAATATCGTGGGAATATTTTGTTGATATTATATGTCTATTTCACATAATATTCTTATTATATTATTTTAATATCCACGGAATATTATGAAAATGTTCCTGAAATACTATTAAGGTAAAAATTGATATTATGAGATGTCATTATAACATTCACGGTTTTTTATTATAAGTTTTGCATTTATCATGTGAAGTCAATGTATACACGATCGTGTCGTCTCTAGGTATTCGTAATTCATGACTGTTCGACGTTAATGAAAATATCGAAATCAGTCTGAATCAGCTGATTCTGCGATTTAAGTTTATGTTTCATTCAGGTTTATGTCCGATATTTATAATTCGTGTTTATTTCGAAATTATCTTAAATAATATTTAGATGCTACTATGATCGTGATTGATTTAGGAGATCTTAAATAAATACTACAGACAATCTTAAATATAAAAACTAATTTTATGAATATGAGTTAATGAGATTCTCATTAAGTTTAGATAATTAAATTTAAGAAATTAAATTAATCAATTCCAGTTTTCGTATTTTTGTAATTTTTTTATTTTTTATACATGGTTTGTTTATAATTTTATCAACTATTTTATTTTTTATCTTACGTAGTTTATTAATTTGATTTCTGAAAAATTCATATCAGTTGAATATAAGAAATTATGAAAAGAGGATATAAAATTTTGCTCTAAAATTGAAGATTTTAATTGAATTCTTTCTAAAAGCTTGAATCATGAAAAATTTAACTCACATTTTGACAATATTATTAGCAAGACGTAATTGATGGGAAAAAAATACTAATTAAAATTTAAGAAATGCTAAGCTAAAAGAATATGAAATCTTAATAGAATATTAATTTAAGTATAAACAAAGAAGAAAATTTACAGAATTATTTCTTTGGCTGCGTTTTGATATTCAACGAATACTGAAAATATATAGTTCGTGTCATATGTTTTCATTATAAATTTTCAGTTTTGGCAATAAATATCAGAATGCAACTCTTGTGTTCTTCCTTTGTGCATCAATTACATAAGATTAGTTAATTTATTGAATAATTGTATGATAATATGAACTATCGTGTAACAAGATCAGAGTTGCCAAGTTTAGATTTTCTGTTCATCTCTTGAATTATCTATGATTTTATTACCATTAATTATTACAACAAAAAAGTAGATTTTGGACGATTCTAAAATCTAACTATAAGTCACAGATTTAAGGCTCGACTTTCTCGTTGCTGCCAAATTGAATTATGACATCAGAAGCGAGAAATAACATGCAAAATCATGTTTTAAGGGAAAAGTACAAAACTATACGACCCAGAAAACTTTTTGCATGTTATTTCTCGCCTTTGACGTCACATAATTCATATCGCGCCGCGAGAAAACCGAACCTTAATCGATATAATACTTTGATATTGCGCGAAATAGCAGGATATAAAGATGTATAGTCATTGTGTAGTTTTAAGTATCATCCGCGTTCGTGAGAAATATTTGTTCATTGCAGCTGCAAATCGTACTATTGTAATAGAAGAATAGAACAGTGTAGCACAATTATGTAGTCGACTTACATTGATCATATTAATTAAGTTGATCGAGTTCGTCGAGATGAATTACTTAAAATTCTTTTTTTCTTTCTCGATCAGCCCTCGTGATTAATGTAATTTAGAAATATCTTTGTATATATACTACAGTATATCGATCATAATAGTCATAACAAACATCCACGAAGATAATTCGTGTTAATATAAAAAATTTAAGTGAAAATGAGTACACGAGGTACATAAAACAAGTACATGTTTCGCATTCTCCTAATTCTACAATCTAAATGCTAATAGACTTTAACATTTGGCACCTTTCGTTCTTACAGAATTAGCTCACATCTGTATAAACAATATACTGGAAATATTTTTGATTAGAGGGAATATCAATGGATATTTTGATTTTATTGGCCGTCTTCAAGTTTATAATTCGGATGTATGAACTTACGAAATTTTTACGAAATTTAATAATTGTCAATTTTATATGACATACATATCGAAAAAAAATCATTTAAATTAATTTCTATGAATGTATGAATAAAATTATACTTATATACCAATTATTATGCTATCCAAACTTAATCATAATTATTACGCATGAAGCCTATAAAGTTAAGGTAAACATAATGATTAAAATTATTACGATAATTAAATAATATAATAATCTAGTAGCATTGTTTTATATTATAAATTATACCTATTACTTATTAACTAATCCATCGAACTTATTAATTAAATCATCGAATTACAAATCAAAGACGGCCCAGTTACTTTACTGTTAAGTACAATTAACACTGTGTAATAATAATTATACACAGATTATCTAGAAGTTTTTAGACTGTGTGTTAGCGTTCATAATCGAAGTGTCGATATACAAACATTTTTTCATGCTTTTTAAAGTATTTCTCGGTTTTTAAGAAGTCAAGAGGTTCGTGTTTCGAACGAATGAATCACACGGTACTCTATTCTAGGCAGTCGTTTTCTTCTGCTTATTAATTACAGGCAGAACCGCTGTTTCCGTTCGCAGCCTGAAACAGATTTCATTTACATCTCCAAGAACAAATACGAAGAATACGAAGACATCACTCGCTATCGCGGAGGCAGACGGATTACCGCGCGAATTAAAAAGTTCTTCAAGTCGCGCAAACGATTATTTAACAGAGCACCATCAAATATATAACAACATCTAAAAAATTTTTATCGATCGTCAATTTTATTTGTCGTTTAATTTTATTGCCTTCGTATGGGTCAGTTACATTATGCGACTTGTCCACACACAAGGCTACTTTCGTAAATGTATCAGATTTTAATAACGAATCACCGAGCACGAAACATCAAGTCTCAGTCGCATCATCATAACGTAAAGTCGCATTATTGAAAGTGGATAGATTTCGAGAAAACGTTTAATCGCGCGGATTCCATCTGCCTCGGAATATCGCGCGAACCCTGCGCCCGCGTCAAGTTCATCCCCGACAGATATCAGGGCACGCTGGTACTCGTATCGAAATACGAATTGGACGAGACACGCGGCATCGATCTCGATGCTACTTTTAGGTTCGCCTGACTGCCGTAGAAGGAGGTGAAGGCCGTGTCGGAACTGACGCTGAGTGGTAAGCTCGTCGCGTCCATCGTCTCCCTTTCGCTGCCGAGGGTGGACGCTCTTATGTCGAGGGTGCCGCTCACGCCGGACATTCCAGAACTCGTGGCCATCTCCACCTCGCCGACATCGGGATGAGACATGTGTCTTGAGATTAATATAACATGTAATTTATATTATATAACGTACGCTTAGCATTCGCGCGTTTTCTTTAATGCGACGAGCCTTTACCTGTAATCCGGGATCGGTGGCTCGATGTGCTGCCTCCGTGAATTCGACGACATTGGCGTTCTCTTTATGGCGTAAATGTATATGCCGGTCATCGTGAGCGCGTACGAGACGAAGTACAAAGTGTGAAACTGGAGCAAAGAAATTTTAGTACTGATTTACACTCCATTTAACTCCGCTTAATAGAACTTGGAAAAAGCTACTTCATAAATAATTATCTGGCCGTAATGCCTCCGTCTGTGATACATGATCGCGAAGCGATATGAATTTAACAGGAACGCGATCGATCGTATGGCGAATGACGACATTGTTAATACAAATCAATCGTCTACCTTGTAGTGGTGATTAAGCATTCCAGCCAATATATTGAAGGAGTCCGACGTAAGCAGCGCCAGTTGCAAGGCGGTAGCGCCCGACTCGAACAATATTACCGGCACCAACGAGAAGAACATGAATTGCGTGATGCAGTAGAGAATCAGGATTGTTATTACTGGTGCGTTGTCCCAATGGAAAGCTTCTATTTGAAACCTCTGGAGCACGGCGCTGAAATGAAGCGCGATCGATACAAAAAAATATTATTCATTCACCAGCGTTCGAATGAAAGCTTTCGGTATCAACCTTTATTACTTACGTCTGCATGCAGCTCAGTATCGTGCCGAAGAAACCGATCATGCCGAGATATTCGATAATATCGACCGTTTTGACGGCCAATTCCTGCAGAACCGTCGTTATCGAGAATAGCACCGCGCCGCCAAGACAAAGCATATCGCCGACGAGTTGATTTTTTCCTGATGCGACAATACAATTCAATATTAATTTTTTCTCGCGCTTTTTTTTTTTATCGCGCGATTAGTTATTTACTTGATAATTACCAGTAGCCGTGGGATCGTTATTGTCGTCTATACCAGCCCAAACCAGACAGCCCACGCCCATTAAGCAGACAGACACGCCAACAATATGCACCATTCTGTACCTGACACCCAGTACTAGAAACGAGAGTACCAAGGCAACCGGTATCGCCACGCAGTCCAGAAGCTAAAATATTTCATAGCTTTTCTGTAGTAATTTGCATAATACTCGTATACATATAGCGGCGGAGTGAGTTAGAATGTGTATATAACACGCAACAATGGATAATTTATAACGCGCCTGCAACGCGTTTGATTAAGAATGAGTGGCTCGGACAACGAGCATTGTTGGGTCGAAGATCCAACGTCCTCCTTTCCGCTATGGCCGCGCTGTTACAATATCCATACGCCATTCATAATTGTGTATAAATACTATTACGCTCACGAGAGAATTTGAAATGCGAACTATGCGACAGAGAGAAAGTTGTATGCCCGAATATATATATATATATATATATATATATGGGAAATCGTATATTAAACGATACCGGAAGAAATCGCGCTTCCACGGAATTTAAACGCGGGTAAAAATAATCCCGGAATAATTCTCTTTTTTGAATTGTTCAATGAAACTTAAAAAACATAATACAGAAAACGTTTATAGGAAATAAATATTAAAAAAAACATCATATCTGTTAAGAATTATTTAAATAATTAATATGTTATAAAAGTCTTGGAAAGAAGATTTATTCTAATTATCAGATATATTTGGATTTCATTGTTCCCTCAATTAATAAAATTCCAATTAATACTAAGAATGGTTCTCGATAATTAAAAAAATTAAGGCAGCTGGGAATCCGCGAATAATAAGATTCCCTTACATATTTACATACCTGTATACTAGCGAGACTGGTGTACTGATGTGAAGATGTAATAAGAGTGCACGCCTCAACGTCGATTAGTGCTAACAATAAGTACCTCCATCCGCGGGCTCGTATGACAGAAATTAGGCCATTCCCCACACCCCTGCAGGACATCCACGTCGTATAGACTAAACACATCATCACGTAGTGCGGAACATTCTGTCCTGTCTCGCAAACACAATAATAATTAATTATTGGGGGCGAAATTGCAAACTCGAAATTGTTGTAATCCAACTAATTTAACTCTCGACGCTGCACGAAAGCGGGACATAGTTTTGCGAATGAATAAGTTACCTGTTGGAAGCGAGAGCTTGTAAGTGCCGGTATTTATGTAATGATTTACGAGCGTCATGAAGCATAGCACCAGCGAGAGGAACTGACCCATTATTATCGCCCTCCATACCGCCCTATTTTGTAATATATTAACAAGCAATTAATATTTATTTTAATAGATATGCAAATATATGCATAAAAATGCAAATAGCTTTGAAATGTATCTGTTACATGATGCTACATAATACTATATTTGTAATGAAATTTAAATATGTTGTAAAAGTATCATTATTTTGTTATGTCATAAAATTATAGTTAAAATTTATTTATGATCTAATATGTATTTTGTTAAAAATTGTATACACTATGGGAAATTTAAAGAATAGTTTAGCCTCAAATAGAAATTTATTTAACTTTAACTTAAATAGATTAAATATCTTGTTTATATCTTTAGTAGGAGTACTTTAAGTAGTAATGCCTGACTTTAGTCAGACTATTTGCGTTTTCGAGCCGACCATTCAATACAAGACATAAAAACTGCTGCAAATAACTTAATTGATGAGAAAGATAATAGACAATACAATAACAAGTTCACAATAACAAGTTTTCATATATCAACCGAATAAAAATTATTGAAGTTATAAAAATTAAAAGTATATAAGATTATTAAAATGCATGTATCTCAACATAAAATTTTATGAAGTTTGCACACATAGAAGCCATGTAAAAAACTTCACCAACACTAGCACATTAATAAATTTCCGAGATTGTATTATATCGATTTATTATTAAATTCTTATCAATTTAATCTCCAAAATCTCAAAGAAATTCAACACGATTTCACGACTACGCATCGCGTTATGCCAATCGGTAAAACTACACCACGAAACGTAGCTAAACACTTTCATCCCCGGGTCGTTTACCCCCTTCTGCCCGTCCCCACCGATTCTACGGAGCGGCATAGGGCGGAAAACACACGCAACGGCTCTTGTACGAGCTTAGGGCAGCCACCCCTGTGTTTACTCACGTACCATCGGCCCAGCTCGGATATGTAATTTTCGATTTTGTCGCAGACCCCATTTCTGGCCTGCATTGCCGGATTTTGAGCTCCGTGACGATCGCCCGCCGATCCTCCCATGCCATGGTGCATTTTCACCCTGAAGGCTCCTCGCCGGCGAGCGGGTGCTGATCCTACGCGCCTGCGCGACCTCCTTCCGCCTCCGCGACGGAGGGACGCGCCGTTACTCTTGTTGTTCCTCTTTCGTTTCCCTGGAGTGCGTGTCAGGTCGCGACAGGAAATATGAGATTTTGCTGTGCAATAGACATCGACATTGATACAATGCTGCGTCGCGGAATTCCAGTTACCGCTTCATTGACCATAAAATTGATCGAGAAGGACTAAATCTTCTTCGATAGGATTTCTTTTTTCTGATATCATTTCAATAAAAATAGAAATGAATTTTCAATTAATTTATTTTTGAGATTAAAAGCAATATATCTTTAAAATTCTTTTGTAGTAAGATCATAAATTAATGTAAATAAAATAAAAATATAGTTATATTAATAGCTTAAATATTTTAACTTTTAGTTTTTGAAAGTGAAATGAATTCTAGAATTTGAAAAAGATATAAAGAATTGATGTATATAAGATTGAACTGAAAAATACTGGGTGTGGGATATAATACTTATAACAAAGTAAAGAAGTATGTCTTTATTTATTACCACCTAGTCTCCTGCCGTAGAATTTTATTTACAATATATTGACATTCTCTCGGATATACTGAACTCAGTCGTATATAATGTTCAAAAAATTCTTGCTTTCGTAGCGATCAGAAAGAGTTGCACATTATATAAACTTTAAACATTTTTAACTTACTTATACTATGTCATATATCTTGTTACTGCCGTGATACAGCATAAAATTACGCACAGGTATAGATCGTCCAACGTATGAAAAGAAGGCAATATTACAACGCTATGAATATGTAAATTTGTGCAGTCGATTCCGCCGTTCCTATCGATTCAACAATAACGTACTGCCGGTCGAAGGAAATGGAGCTTTTGTCAACGATTTGATTGAATTGTTTCGAATTGGCCTATCTAAAAGAGGAAGTTGCCGGTTTTGGTGATAGAGTTTATGTCATTTTTACAAAGTTGAAAAAATATTTTTAATTTTATACGTGCCCTCGATGCGATATCAAACACGAATTTCTTTGCGTTCGAATCACCTTCACTACACGCAGTACGCAATTAATGCATTACATTCACACGTCAGAAAGTCTATTAATTAGTCGGAATAACGGTAAACTATCAAGTGGAAAACAGAGACATAAGTTTACGAGATAAAAATTCTCCCTCTGTCCTTATGAGGTAAAACACAGAATTTTCGAAAATTTGATTTTTAACGAATGTTGATTTCGCACTCTCGTTTGATGAGCAAAAGTTTATGCTAAAAGTTATCGAAGACGCTGTTCGATGAAGAAAGTCTTCTTCGTCAGGTAAAAATCAATCGTTTCCATTGGTCACCTTAATTAGGATCAAGTATTTTATTTCTTCTTGGCCTCTTCTTCCACTGTTTCATTCTGCTTACGGAAGCAATCGCCTACCGGGAAGAAATCCCAACATCTTTGTTGATACATATTCCACACATAGGTCTCTTGTCCTGTGTATTCGGTGTCTGGTTTATTAATCAAGTGCATAAGGAAGAACCTGTTGGTCGAAAAACGTAAATTTATAATATTTTTTTAAATATTCAGACATACGTCAGATTATCAAATCAAAAGCACAAAATATTCGTTGATATTTACATATAATTTGCTAGATTGTGCTCCTGTTGCACATGAGTATCGAACCCATGTGGCACCGCGTCGAAGTAGTCCTTTCCTAAGCCGCATATGAAACAATTACTTTCCATATTCGTCTTCACGCTGTCGAGCTGATCTCGAAGTTCACCAAATGCGTCGATGATCAAACCTAAGGATCAATTGCAACGTAACGTTATACTTTTTTTTCTAGTCAAATTTGAGAATCAATTGAGTGTGCTCACCCTGAATGATAGCCAACAGAATGACGATCACGAAGAAGAAGAACGTGATATCGAACATTATACGATACACCTCGTAATCGTCGCCATCGGGTTCACCGATCTCGTCGCCTATGCCACCACCGGCTCTTACGCCTTTGTACAAGTGGAAAACGAAACACTGCCAAAAGAAATAAAAAAATACGTCCATTTCAAATCAGAATAACGATAAACTATCAAGTGGAAATATAATTACAAAACCACAATTTCAAATCAGAATAATTAAAAATCTAAAGTTTAAATGAAAAGATGAAACATATAAAGATTAGCTGGCTAAAGATTCTTCATTTTTTTCATATGGCATACCGTTAGCATATGATGACATTTCTTGTCTGTTTCATCGTCTTCCTCTTGTATATAGAATTTCCTGAAGAAATTGAAAGCTATTACGGTGTAGATGTATACCACGATTGTCAGTAACATCACTGTCAGAACCAGTTGCTTGCCGTTATGTGTCACTGACTGTAAGATGGTTCGTAAAGTTTTGAAGCCGACCGCAACGTCTAGCAAGTGAGCGGCGAAGAAGAAATTATTGTAATTGCCGAGAATCGAAAATGTGAAGTACCATAAACTGTATAAAAATGCCTGGAAATAAGAGAGCGTGAGTAAACATAGGTATTTAATTTAAATAATTAAATTAATCTTGCTGAAAATTTATTTGAGAAAAACTTACATTATCCGTGATGGTGACACCAGCTTTCCATATTTGATATCTCCAGTCGATATTTACAATGCTAGAAAAGATTATTTTTTTACATTAAAAAAATCTTACAAAAAGATCTAGATATTATCATTACGTTTGCTTACAAATGTATCAAGCCAGATCCTTCTTCTTCTTGCTTGCTGAAAGAGGTCTTTTCCATTCCGAGCAAATTGCTGATGTAATCAAAGTCATATGTTTCGCTGTATTTTTGCCGGACCTTCTTTTTGACGAACTTATCCCAATAATTTACGGGGAAAGTCTTTGCTGATATCACCATTTTGTCCCAATGTGCCTTAATATCGTCTTCTTCCGGTGTTTCAGCTATGTATAATCCATCAAATTCTACTCGTCGGGCAATTTCCTTCTCTCTTTTAAAGATGGCCAATGGTACCTAAGTAGATAAATATTCTATAATTTCTAAAATACGATAACTGTTATTTATCTATCAAATTTATCAAAATTTGTTATTAGAGAACATTATTGAAGAAAATCTAAAGATTTTAATCATTTATATTAAATAGTTGTGTACTTATCAATATTGTTTCAAGTACCTTTAGATGATAATACGCGACTAGCATAGCGAGCGAAACGATAGAATGAAGAAGAGCCAATAGCCTCATAACGTGAGCCATATAATAATAATCTTCGGCCACTTCCACGAATTCTTGAGCCTCGTCATCTTCTTCTTCCGAACTATCTTCACCACTACCGCTACCACCTATTTCCATGCCACTACCTGCTAAACCCGATGTTCCTTCGCCTGATAGTTCCGATAACAAATCCGCCATTCGTCCACTGCCTTCCTCGTCCGAATCGTCAGCCAAAGATGAGACCTAGATTAAAGTTAAGATATGTAAGAAAAAAATATATTTATTATAACACATAAACATGAATTTATAGAACCTTAGATTTATATATTTTATTATACACAAGTAAAATTATTGTGAAGTCATAAACCTTATAGAACAGCAGCATAAAGTTGATACAGAAGGCGAGAACCAGCGCAACATATTTCAGATTGTAGAAATTCCTGGCCAAGAAGGATACTATACGATGGCTGTATTCGGACAGATCAATGCTCGATCCTGTGGAAGGTTCGACCGAGGTTTCTTGTTTTGCTTCAGCTTCAACTGCTGCCATAGCTGCTTGTTGAGCAGCTGCTGCTTCTGCTGCTGCGGCAGCTTGCGCTCTGGCTTGTTCTCCACTAGATATAGAAATAGATATTATAATAAAGTATTTAACAAAATACAAATATAATATAATATTTAACAAAAAAGGAATTATACAATTTAAATAACTGTCAATAATAGATCATACAAATAATCTATTACTGACAGTTATTTAAATTGAATTTACGATATGCTATAAAATCAAAAATTTTAATTTTTTTTTAATAAAAATAAAACACTACGCTTTATAAAATTATTATTAAACATTATTATAAATAGAAAACCGTGCATTTTTAATGCAATTTATTTTAATTCATTATAATCTTTTTAAACCACGATTTAAACATAGTTTTATTTTATAAAATAGTGTTTTTGTCTCGTGGCAAATTAATTTTATCCCTGTAATCAATTTATGCAATCCAATTAGAGATATAATTCTACAATCATTAGAAGCTCTAGAATTTTAAACAAGACTGGGCATACCACTGCAACTTTTTGTGAAAAAATATTAATAGTTATATCACATCATTGATTTTAATTTAAGCGCCGACTCGATTATTCACATAGCGCAGCACGTGACGAGTGATTACTCTTGGTCAGCTGATCAGCTGATCGTAGTAGTATAGTAACGTAGTATCGTAAGTGTCACACGCGCGTAACTCATACATACACGTCGCGCTTGTCATGAATAATGCGCGCGCGCCGGATTTTCGGACTTACCGCGAAACGCTATAACTTCTCGAAAGATTGACATATCGATATGCGACAAAAACGAATCTTTTTCGTTTCAAATTATGAATTGAGGAAAGAATAATTAACAAAATAATTAACAAAACTATGTTAAAAACAATTACGGAAAAATGATTACGGTAGTATAAGTTAATTTTATAAATTAATTAATTATCTCTTGTATGTTAATAGATAAATATATTTATATAAAGTTTATTATATTTGTCACTAACCCGAGCAAATCAGCTAAAGTGACGGGCTGCTCGCTCTCTCCTTCAGCTCTCACTCCTTCCTCGCCAGTACCTTCGTCAGGTGTACTCTCGCCCGTTTCTTCAATACTGGATTGTGGCGTAGAAGTACTTGATTCGTGTGGTGCTATCTTTATCTGTCCTCCTTCTTCTTTTGTTATATCCATTCCAAAGGCTTGTACCTATATATATATCCGATTTTTTTAAGTATATTTCTTAATGCTATACTAAATGCTTAATATAATTTATCGAGAAAATTTTTACTTGTAAATTCGACTCATCCGGCGTAGGCGGTAAAGCGGGTAAATGTCTCGACGGTTTTTCTTCCTCTTCCTTGACAACAACGGGCTCGTCCAGATGTGGTCCTCTCATTAGGGTCAATAGAAGCCTCATGAAATATTTGATCACGCAGCCGATGCCAAAGCCAGAATAATAGAAGGCATAGAAGATCATTTTAAAGAAGCCGATGAAAAGCTCAGGTATTGTCATCTGTTGCATCTCAGCGATCTTGTTCTTGATGTTGGTCGGTGAGAACATGTAGAAGAAGAAATAAATACCGTCCTTGAAGGCTTGAATACTTCGCCTGATTGGATCTTTATTCCTCTCTTCGTCATCTTCAGTCATGTATGTGTATGAAGATTCTCTCGCCTTACCGATTCCACCGCTCTCTTCGACGGTCATCAACGCGCTCGCATGTTGCATTTCAAAAATAGCATCTTCGCAAAAGTTGATAAAGGTTTCGAGTTTCTCTTTGTCGCCAGCCTCGACTACCGTGTTATAGAAATAGGTTTTCTTCGACTCTTTGATCTGTGGCTTCTCCCATTGCTCGATGTTTGACTCTTTGATCTCGAAGTACACGCGCTCGATCTTCTTGTTGCCGCCGAGGATTTCGATCCTACCCAAGAATGGTTCGAAATAGTTCAAAACAGAGCCGGCTGTCTCGAGGAACCTGGCTAATCTCGGCTCATTAGGCATGTGTTCGGACAGATTGGTGAGCAATACTGCTAGATTGAAACCGATTTCCTTCGCTGGTTCGTGGAAACGATCCATGAAAGCGACATAATCGATCTTGCCGTCGTGATTCGTCTCGCAACAGGCCAGTAGGAATTCAATCTCCTCGCTGAAAACATTTTAGAAGATTAAAATTTAAATCTTTCTTAAATTTTTTGCAGAATTTTATTTCAGAAAATAAACGATAGTAATATTTTATAATACTTGGTGTAGCTCTTTTGCTGCTCCATTTTTTCCTTGAAATCCTTAGGATACACCCAACCGTCATTATTAACATCAACTTCGAGGAAACTTGGCGATGATACAAGATCTTTCAACTTCAAGAACATGTCAAAGTACTTCAAAATCAATTCTACGTTGCTAGCCGACTCGACCAAAGTGTCCACCATCTGTTTTCCAATCGTCCCGTTCACGACGTTACCTTTCAATCACACGAACTAATTATTAATTATTCTATTCATTTTCTTGAATAAAATTTAAATTAGATGTATACCTTCAAGCATGGAAAGCATCATGGTAATCATATCTTTTTGTAAGTTTAGCAATTCCTTCAGAAGATCCACCTGACTGGAGTGCTTTGATAGTTTGTCTTGCATGTGCGAGAACAAGAAAAGAAAACCTCCAACTGCATCCCACAACCTGGAATGCGCTAAAGCTTGTTGATTCTGTGCGCATGGACCTTGAATAACTTCAGTGAGAGTGTTAAACACTTGACTGGCGACGCCAATAGCCTTGAAGAAGTTTGCTTTGCCGGCAGGGTCGATTAGTTCCTTACTCGAGTAATGCCAATAGAAATCCATAATCGACTCTTGTAATCGTAGTAAGTAATCGACAGTGCAAATGACCACATTTACCGTCGTCGTGTTACCAGCCTGCGTTCTGAGGTAATTTTGCCAATCTGTTGAGAATACGATAACGTCACTCAATTGAATCTATCCTTCAATAATAATAATGTAATACTTACCGAGATTATGACCCTCGCAGGTGAGTTGGATAAAGCGGAATAGGGCGCAAGTGAATTCGGCGTCGTGCATATTCTTCTCGCCAGCTGCACCCTCGGAACCGACACCGAGACCTTCAGCTTTTGTATTTCTTTCGAAAGCGTCCAGATCCAGCACGCTGCACGAATTCATTAGACCAGCGATGGACGTGAAGAAACCAACGTCCTTTTTCTCTTTCAGATGATTCAGCATTCCTCGTTGAATTTCGATATTGCCGCCACGCAGGATTGAAATTCCAAGCTCTAGTGTCTTCATTACCATCTCGCTGGGAACGCCTTTGCACGCCGATATGTGTAGAAGAACCATCTCCGCGACGCCACGATTTGCTAGACGAGTTTGATGAAACAAGAGTTTTTGCTTCTCCATTTCTTGCTCCTACAGGTGTAATAAAAACGTTATATGATAATGAAATCAAATATAAATTTAATAAATATAATATTATGCTTAAGCTAAATACATAATAATTTACATATCAAATTTTCTAATCAAATATTTCGTGTAACTTTTTATTTATATTATTTGAAAAACTTGAAATATACTTTTAAAAAACCATGTACATGTACAAATATAAGTATCTTACCATTAGTTTATGCATTGGCCTCTTGAGAATTACGTAAAGAAAAAAAAATCATAATTTAATTATATTAATTAGTAATGGATGGACGAGAGGAAGATAATCTCGATAGCCTACGATGTTTTGCTTGCTTATGAATGATATTATACATATTGCTTTGATTTTAAAGAATTAAACAATGCACAATTTAATAGATCCGGGTATCACAATACGGAAAACACATATATTGATACTTTGGACTGCGAGCATACATTAAGCGGATGGATTCTCGCACTAACTACTTGTTCTTACCGTATACTTATGTCTCGGCTTCTAGTAAGTTAGAAAAAGATAGGGAAGTCGTTAATACGATAGATACGATAGATTTTAGGATTTTAAAGGATTCGTTTTTTTCACTCATCTATATGCAGATGAAAACTTATCAATTGAGGATACTTACATGAATCGAAGCTCCACCTTCTTCCTCACCGCCTTCTTCTTCACCTTCTTCTTCCTCTTCTCCGCAAGATTTGGAAATAATTTGAGCGTAACTCATGTAAAGTGGATCTTCTTGAAGAGCGCCTGATCGTTCAGTCATGGCACCGCGACAGAATGTTGTCACTAACTGCGTCAATGGATCCGGCTTGCCTTCGTCTTCAGCGTTATCCATTTTTTTCAGTTCAGCATCTTCAAACGATTGCTAAAAGAAAAAATATGACAAATATTTAGATTATTAATTTCATGTAAAATGTTGCCAATAGATTATATAATTACCGTAAGATCCTCGATCATAACTTCTTGACCCACATTTTCATCTTGCAGCCATAGCTCATAATACGTTCGTGCAAAAATATTTATCGCTCGATGTCTAAAAGAATATGTTTTCGTAATTGTGGTAAAATTATTTTCAAAAGGATTGTTTTCAATGTAACAAAGATTAATTTGTGTTAATCATACCTTCTCAATTTATACAGAGGTTCACTACGCAAACATGCAATCGCTGCTCTTTTTCTAGCAGCGCACAACACACGTTTCCATCCATCTCGCGATGGCGGTGGCTTTGTCGCCTGTTAGCATGTAAACGTAAACAGCAAGCAAATTTATTAAATTATCAATCAGTTACTTTTATTAATTGTTGCAGTTATTTCTATATACATTGATCACTCAAAATCAATTGATTTTTATCGCCTGATAATTTCTCTCTTTGATTAATCAGCAAAGTAGCTAATAAATTCTATAGCAAATCAACAAAATACATCGGCAATGTTCAATGTAACTTAAAATAAAAATGATTCCAATGATGTTAAAAGAATTAATAATGTCATGTGAAATCACAACTGAAAGGTTAAAGATCAAATAAAGCGAAAACGTAACTAAATAACAAAAAGGATACCTGGGCAAGGAATGTAGGGAAGTTTGACGGAAGCAAGCGATTACCGCTCGTTTACGCTGGATCGACACCACGGATCGGTACTGACTCTTGCTCTGCTGTTGTGGATGATCTATCTACTCGAGAACAAAAGTACGGAATGAATATGATGAACACTTCGACGCGGTTACTTAAAGGAAAAGAAAAATGACGATGATGAAATGATGAAATGATCTCCAGAGAAGACAATGGCACTTTCAATTCCAGTGATCACATAAACATTAATATCAATAGCAAATTAGGAAAAAAGTTGCAGAACTTCGCAGATTCTCTCTAGAATAATTTTGAAAATTACAAGTTTATGACAACATTGAACAATTTTCTAACTAACCATGTGTAAGCCGTATAAGACTTTGGCCATATCGGTGATCCTAGCAACTACATCTTCTAGTTGTTGAACCTTCACAGGTTCCATCACGTCCTTCTTCTGACCCAATTTAGAATACAGGTAATGTTGCCAAGACATTTCGTCGGCAGGATCGATTTTGTCCGGTAATGTCAATTGCGTCTTGGCAAATTCCGAAATATCATATTCTGGCATCTTCTTCAGAAACCTGTCCTTGCAATGCTGCACCAACTCCTGTTCGCGACCAGCAAACAGATTCAAGCCGACAGGTAGCAAACGCTTCAGACAAGCGACCATCAAGGATGCCTGCACTTCCTTGTCTTTGTCTCTCTTTTTGTCACGATGCTTCTTCTTTTTCTAAATGCCGAAGAAATGCGTATTGATTAGCAAAATAAAATCAAAATAGTTGAATAATCTATACGAACCTTGCCTCCTCCGGAAGGCGCGGTGCCATCAGACACTGTAGTGGATCTTCTAGTTGCAGTAGGCATGATAAGCACCATATTATCGATTTCGTTTGCTGATATGAAATTCTGCTCTTCGCGCAAGAAATACTGTGACTTGGACCAGATGTTAAATATAGCTGCTACGTGATTGTACAGATCCTCGGCCTCAGGAATATTATTCCTCAACCAATGATTCCTCTGAAGATCGACATATTTTATCAACAGAGGATAGAACGAGTAGATGTCACGCACCAGTAGCTGCCAATCTTCCTGAATCTGCGCCTCGACTTGCGAAGTATCCTCAGTCGAGGACTTAATGAAACCTCGAAGAGATTCTTCCTTGTGGAACATGGTGTCCGTTCGTTTCCTGACGCGTTCGGCGAGTGGCAAAAAGGGATCCTTTAATAATTCCTCGGATGAATTGATAATGATTTGCTGAGTGTAGGCAGCAATGCGCGTCATCCACGGTGCATTCTCGTTACCGATGTTCTTCTTAATCAGCTTCAGTACGTTTTTTAGCAACTGATTCAGATGATCGCTAGTGACCATACTGACGTAAGTGCCTTCGGTCGGATTCACGTTGTCAGGCCCTTGTGCCCACCAGAAAGGTAAATAGGAGCAAAGCAAAGGTAGAATCACGTCGACGATGTGAGGAGCGTCGTTGTATGTCTTGTCGGATTCGACGAACTGATCGACTTCACTAAGAATGGTCTCCAAGGTCGGCATACTCGATTCCATCTTCGTCATGATATCTTGAGCTTCCAGCGAATGATCCGCAATTCGATTTAGGAGAGAATACTGATTATGCTTGTTTAAATGAGGCTCTAAAAAGGCTACCGGGAAGCAACTCGAAAAGGCACCCAGACAGGAGCCCAGATTAGGTTTGTGTCGCTCAATCTCGGTCTTCAGGTACTTTCTATCATGCGTCAAACTAGCGTCTATTCCGAGAGTATACAGAGACGCCAACATTTTATACGACGCTACCTGAATTTCGTCAACTAAATAAAACAAAGACAAAATATAATTAAATTAATGCAGAAATTATTCTAATTAATTTTCTCAATCTTTTCAATTTTAATATTCGAAATACTTACGTAACAAGTCGCTGCCATACTCGCACGCGGCAAGATGGTCAAACATCGCGGTGAGCACCGGTAAAACCACACTATTGATATACGATAATGACGTGGAGGTTTTCAAATGGGTGCCTCTGAGATGACTGTATTTCCCTTCTTGGAGATTTAAGATCGTGTGACCCAAATCATCGGCGGTATTATTGAAGAAAGTCAACATGGACGTTCGGATAAACTCCGGACAGTTCTTTACCAGACTTTTAGCATCTATGCCTTTTACGAGTACTTGCAGACAACGAACTGTTATCCTCACATCCGCGCCAAAGGCGGCAAGTCTTGATCTGAGCAAACTTGCTAATTTGCAGAAAAGCGCGGCCACCATCTCTTTCTCTTTCAATGATGCTGCGCCAACGTTGTTCGTGGCGGTAGCCACAGCGATGAAGTAATTTCTATGCGTGCTGAAATACTTCTCCATCAACGGCAGAACTACTTTACTGAAGAACTTGATGTCTCTTGTCGAGGTCTTGAAACTGTTTCTTCGACTGAACGTATCAGAAGGCTTTAAAAGCTTCATGTTGATGGTCGCCTTGTCTAAATAAGCTATCAACTTCTCTAGTAATGAATAAGCGAATCTTAATTCCACCGCAGCTATGGCACCAGCCACTTCCGTTTCTGTTCCGCCGCGATTAGGTTTGTGAAGTTTATAACCTTGATACTGCAAATATTTGAGGAACTCCTGCGATCGTTCTCGATCCTTTCGTTTTTCCTTGTCAGTCAATAGATCGTAGGGTACTAGTTGAGGATGAATGCCACCTCCTGTAAAAAATAATTATGAAACATATTATGGAAAATTTGTTCATTATTATATATAAATTATATTTTAATGCAGAGAACGCGAAGAGAATAAACAATCAAAGATCAAAATTCTTAATTTATGCTAACCGCAAGTAATAAGTTCTTCTTTCTTCTTCTTTGCCCAAATATCGTGAGCGTTGTCTGCCAAACGTTCAGCCATGTTCTGCATTTCTCTACTTAATGTCAGATTAGTCATATCCACCGGATGAGGATGATAATTAAAGGGATTCGCCGAATCGCCCTAAAATATTTAAAAAAATATGTAGATGTCTTTGCAGACATAATGAATTTTACAAATAACTCCTTACTTGGCTTTTGGAAGACCTTCTCATGGAACTGCGATTGGTCGACGGCACATCGACTTCCGCGTGTTCCACACTCCAACCAATTGCCAAGAGAGCTTTTAAGCTCTCCCTAACGGGTTCTTTATATCGCTCTCGTTCGTAATCACTTAACATGTTATATGGTTTTAATCTCGGATGAGTTTTATTCACGTCCGACCATTGTTCGCCGTAAGTCCAACCATTCTCCAACTTCCGGCTGGCCCAAGCATCGTGATAATGCTCGGAGAATTTTTGTACAATTTGATTAAGATCATTATTGAGTACCACGCTAAAAAAAACATAGGATATTTAAATTTACAAGTTAAGTTTCTTATATTTTAAAATTAATTAAGTTAAACTAAAATATTATTTATAATTCAGATAATAATTGACATTTTTTTTGTAATAAAAATTATTAATACCTGGAGGTATTGATTGGTTGTGGATTGTAAGGACCATCGGGTGATTGAGTCGAGGCCGATTTACTTCCGTACCATTCGTCGTCGTAATTTTTCGATAGAGAATAATCTGGCGGCAAAGCGCAACCGATAGCTGTCAGACAAGGCAGCGCTTTTCCGAATAATTCTGGATCGTAGTCCATTTTAGATAGAGAATCAAATATATTGCTGAAGAGGACCATGGTAAGGCGTTTTTCTTCGTCGCTCGAAGCACCGTAAGCGCCTTGACCGCCGGTGGAGCCGTAATATTTTGCGCAACGATCGTAATGCAGCGTTAACAACTAATAACATAAAACATAATTTATGTAATAGTAAAACAATTTTTTTAAACAAGATTTTTCTGCAATTATTAATTTTAAATAAATCAAGTAACGAATCAAATAACGTACTCTAAGAGCTACGGTAGTATACTCTGATAATTTAGACACATCAACGGTCAACTTTCGTAGCAACTTCAGCAACATGCTTGGCTGCATTTGACTGCAAAAAGAGGAATTCGAGTTAATTTCTAAAATAAAACTTGCATAAAAATTGTATTATATAATATAAAAACTGATTATTTTTAATCTTAGCTTAGTTTAAATAATTGTATCGAAATTCGTAAAACATTTAACAAATAAATAAATAATATTATTGTCTTAAAAAAACAGGAATAAAACAGGAATAAGTGAAAGAATTGAAATAATTCAGTGTGTTTATGTTCGAAAAATTCGTCACTTATTACCTAGTTAATGCGACGAGAAAGTCCGAGACAGCTTCACGTTGGCCCTTCGTCAGCATTCGATTCTTACTCAGCCGATAGACCGTGTGTAACGTAGCATCGAGTAAACTCGCGTAGTTGTCCGCCTCGTTGTAAAATTTGGAATGCTTAATTAGCAACGGCAGAATACTGTTTCCTATGTAACGATTCATAGCGAGCGCCATATCGGATTCGTAACCGTCGTTCTGCAAGAAATTAGATTAAATTGTATGGATTTTCAATTGTTCCTTTGCAAAATCAAATTTTTACCACCTTTATTATTTTAAATTAATAAAAAAATTAATTTGCGATTAATAACATTAAAAAAAATAGTTACACGCGAGATACATGGAATACAAGATGATTCATACTCTGTCAAGCATGGTAGCGGCGCGAAGGTCTGGCAGAAAGGCTTCCTCCAGTAACTTATAAAATAATTCTTGTGTTTCGATGCCGTAAACGCGTTCGAGAAACAGCACCACGCTTTGCTTGTGCCCTGGTATCAAACCAGACGGCGTGTCGCTTTTCGGTCGTTCCTCGCCGGCGGCGGGATTGAGTAGCGTAAATCGCAAGGACAACACACCCTGAAGATCGTCTAAGGGTACTAACGATCTCAAGATTGCCCGGGCTCGAAGAGATTCGTTCTTTCCTGAAATAATTGCTTGGCTTCAAGCATACAGGCGTTTGTTGCCGATACTGATTTTATCAAAGCAAAATTTCGTTTATTACCGACGGATTTTGTAGAAGCCTCTGTTGCTCATTAAGAAAGAAATAAACGATTGTTATTAAATAATTCATATAATATAATTTCTTGAGTGACTTCATGTTGCGAAGAATATAGCGGGTAATAAATGCAATGATGGTACAAGATATGAAATGATTCGAAAATTTAACTTTTTGTTTAGAATTATAATCTTATATTTTTATAAGAAAATTATATGATATTGATAATAATTATTTTATGTGCCAATCATTCGGAAGAAAATTATCTGTTATTAAATATTACTTAATATTAATTATTTATTAAATAATTATACGCGAAATTAATGAATTTAGAAACATCGAAAGTGATTCATAATTATTTTTATGAATTTTGTATTAATGAAGATGAACTTTTAATCTTTTGGACCTTTTTTTTTCTCACCTTGCTCTATGACGGAAGAATCCGGAGCACAGCGACCTAATAAATCCACGAGAGTACAATAGAAATTTAATATCGCCGCGCCCGTGTCAATGTAGTCTTCGTCGTCATCTGATTCTGGAAGTGGATGCTCAAATTGCATCACCATAGCCGTGCCCTCGGCCTCATCGTGCACCTGTGCGAAATACTAAGTTGATATCGCATTAATGGAAGGTCGGATACATGCTTATGGAGAGTTCTGCTTATGGATTTTAATATTGTTGCATAGTCATATTTTATGCCACATTTAGCGAACTTTTGATTTGTCCTCGAAACTTTCATCGCACGAGGATTACGAAGAGTTAAGTTTATATCAATTTTAAGGAGATTTTGGTAATGCTAAAGCATATCAAACCGCATTCAAATTGTATGAATTCCAAGAATTAAAAATAAAAAAGGGACCAAGTAAACTTTTGAAATAAGGAAATCAGGGGAATTAATTATCAAGAA
This sequence comes from Pogonomyrmex barbatus, assembly GCF_055798465.1. Lineage (NCBI taxonomy): Eukaryota > Metazoa > Arthropoda > Insecta > Hymenoptera > Formicidae > Pogonomyrmex > Pogonomyrmex barbatus. The sequence goes on from NW_028297098.1 coordinate 26,877,473, forward strand.
TATATAAAGAATGGGAATCTATGTTCGCTACTATTTTCAACTATCATAAGATTAATAATATGTGGGCTTTTTTAAACAACAAACTAAAACAAAAATAATGTACTTACGAAATATTTCGCTTATATTTTCTTAATTAAATGAAAGATTAACTTACTTTTCGTCTATCGGCAATGCGTTCAGACATCTTGTTAGCTTCTATAATAGCTTGCAATAAACCTTCTCCCTCGCCTCGAAGAGCCGGGCCTAAACATTCTGGTCTTCTGATTAGTAGACGGATTACCAAGTTGGCATTTTCCTCTACGCTTTCACCTGTAATTAAAATCACAATGTTTAACATTATTCTTTCACGCACAAAAAAAAGTTAAATTAATCAGATTGAAAGAGGTAAAATTTACCATTCACCCACACGCAAAATCTCAAGAAATCGAGATAGCGTTCACCCTCAACAGGATCCCAGCCTAAATCTGGATAACCCTTCTCCACTAATTCCGAGTTGGACTGTAAGCCGCATCGTGATAGATAGATAGCGATTTTCTCTAAATAATGTTCTCTCAAGGCCAAAGCTAACTCGGTGTTCTCCATCAGTGACGAGTATGCCACGTCCAAAGGCGTCGATCCTCGCAGCGACGGTCTTGCCAATAAGATATTACTGTTCTCCAACAAAAAGTCGAAATGATCGAACATAGCCTTTTGATTCTGTCTAGATGTACGACAAAAGTAACACAGAAATCTGCAGCAAGCCACGACCATCTCATGAGAGGTATCCTTCTCCTTCGATGCTGGCTCACCCTCGGCCGCTTGGGCTTGAGTTTGAGCGTCAGACTGCGCCTGAGCGCGTCTTCCCAGCGTATTCATCATGATAGCCATCACATTCTCGTGAATTCTCAGCACTCTGATGAGATCAGGATGCTGGAAGAAAGTATGATTGTTCACCAGCTTCCATAGTCGCTCTCGAACCAGTGCCTCCTCCTCCTGAGACATCTGTACTGGCAACAAGGCACGAATTTGGCTCAAACCGACCCACATCAATGCGACATCATCCTTCGTCTTGTTGTTGACGACGTAAGTTTTCTCCAAAGCTCTAATCAATTCTCCGACAGTGTCGTATTGCCTGACTAATAAGCTAAACATCTCTCGCACGAGTTTCGGGGTCTCGATTTGCGATTCCTCGGCCCAACTTACGATAGTTGATATTAGCACCTTGCGAAATACCTCTGTGGACAAAATCAAATTTTATTATAATTATTTTACATATTAATATCTATTTATTACAATTGTGGATATAAGATAGATAAAAAGTTTACCTTCCGGAGTCTTTTTCTCAGGCTCGGCTTCAGGTTTAGCTTCCTCTTCGAGTTCCTTGACAGCATTAATAAAATTGAAAAGGCGTTTCATAGCACCAGGTTTCTGAATTTCCTCGGCCGGTTCATTTGCGGCATTAGCAGCTTCCTGAAGAGCAGTTAGGGATACGTAAGACATCAAATCGTTATGAAATTCGTTCATTTTGACAATGAGATCCTCGCCACAGGGACAATTCTCTGGATCTTCCTCGGAATCCAAATTTTTGAAGCTTAAAATAGCATTCATCTGCTCGCGCGGAGGACATCTAAATTCTCTGGTTTTTTTGGCAGCTACAGCCGACGGCAAATCCGACTGTTTAATTTCGATGTAACGTCGCAATTGATCCGCCTGCAATTCTCCAACAAAGTCGGAAGCGAAGGCGATGATGGACTCGACACGATGGCGTAACTGGATGTCATTTAAATGATGAAGTAAATAGCACATTTGTAATTTTGCTCCTTCGGCCATTTTCATGTGCAATAAGCCCTTTTTGTGCTCGTCTTTTCCTTCTACAATATTATAATATTTCATTAAATTATGTTTCTTATTTATCAATATACTTAATAAATCACTTTTCTAATTGACTTGCCTTTATCGAAGGTCGGATCCCAAGTTTCAGGATTTATCATGATGAGCAATTTAAATACATCCTCGTTTCTCAACATGCCGACTAGTAGCAATCTATCTACCAGCTTCAAGAGAGGTCTGTAATTTCCAAAATCGCATCAGCGCATATTCGATTAATAGATAAAACGTAAGCGAGAAGCGAGAAAGTGAAAGATGCTGCTTAAAAAAGAGATAATAAAACTGTTCATTGTTCAATTAGATAAATATGATGATTATCGTTGCTCCGGTAGCATTGACGAACATTAGTTGCAGCAGCAGCAGCAGCGGCCAGACTTATTATCTTACATACAGGAATAGATTCTCGTTGCTGCCTCCGATCGGATCTCGGTTGTGCACCTGATTCACTTCGACGGCCTCGTTGAGTGCCATCATCACATAATCGCGCACGACGTCGAGGAGAAAATGCGGGCTGTATAGGTTCTTAATGTTCTCAATCGCTTGGTCACTAGAAGGAATATTCCTTGATGGCAACTGATTAGTAAGGGATCTCACATCTACTTGAGGAAAAGTTTCACTTACCTGATATCTGTCATTTTCATATGCGGCCGAATGGACTCGGTCTCCAAATATCTAAGACTATGTCTCATCTCGGTGTCCTCGTACAGGTCCTTCAGCTCTTGACCTACGTGATCGACAGGTAATAAAAATTTCTTAATTAAATGTTTTTAATTAAGAAGATCAAGAAAGATATAATATATATTTTTAGAAATATAAAAATTACATACAAGACAATTAAACACTATATTGAACAGTTTTAATTTATAATCTTAACAATTGACATATTTTCGCGTGATTTTAAAAAATCAAGTTCTTACCGAGCGGTATTATGTATTCGTTCTTGCACACTTCCATCGTCGTCGCGTGTGACTCGAGATGTAGGGCGATAAGTAAGTCGTAAAATCCTTGTCGCAGGGGCCCGGACATATACTCGGCTCGTATCGCGTATAACAATTGCTTCTGGTCAACATGTTGGCACAGAGCGTGTGCCGCACGATAATTCGATTGGTAGCACAGAGCTGCGTACAGGGTCAACGTATGCGCGTGGAAACTACATAGAAGAAGTAAATTATTTTAATTATTTATTTTAATTTTCAATATAAATGAGAAAAGTTTGAATACAAAAGAAAAAGTTTTTTTTTTTTTTTATTGCAGATTTCTCGTCAGCGTCTTACCTGAGCAGCTTGTCCATTTCGATGAGTTCCAGAATGTCGATGCACCTGTCTTCCTCGGGTATATGAAGAGCCAGCATCGATATAGCATCCTCGCATAGCATCGACCAGCCTCTGATGTCGGATAGCTTCAAGGCATGTACCTGAAGAGATTGATTCGGCACTCTGGCCCATTGATGCGGCTTTAGGCATTGCACCTTTAATCTGGGCGGAAATTGCGGTATCACGTGTCGTTCGGAATTCTGCAGCACGGCTGCTGAGAGCGGAAGTGTCGTCGAGGTTCTGCCGAGTTCGATCTGCAAGATCTCTTTACTGGTGGCCTCGACAAAGATCGCTGGAAACAGCTTCGTATCCGGTTCCATTTTGAATTTGTGGCTCGTCTCTTTCCCTTCGCAGGTGAAGGACACCCAGCCTGTGGCTGTGTCGACAAAGCATCCGACGAACATACCCTGGGATGCACCCTTGCCCGATGCATCCTGAGTGACTTCATTGTACAGTTCGTCCGCTCGAACCATATAGCAACTTTGTCTATCGACTCTGCAATGTTATAATATCGTTTTTAATTGAGAATCTCTTTAAAAATTTTCTGTGATGAATAAGTATCGAAACGTACTGTTCCACGAGACGTTCGTAATCATCTACGATGGCAACAGAGGCTTTTCTCACGCGGGATAAATTGAAATCCTTTGTGTGCAAGTGATACTGCGAAGTAACCCAACCCACATAAACATGAGTTGGATCTTGACCAGGAAATATTCTAACGCCGTAGAAATACTCGTTCATTAATTTCATGCATTCTGCATCAAAGATTTCGTTCCCGATCGCTTCGACGCCACTTCCGGTTAAAACGGACATCGCTTTAGGAACGTTACGTTCTGGAATTTGCGGTGGCACGACTTTCAAGTCCGTCTGAAAATAAAAATTTTTTACATCATCATATAAAGTTCTCAAAAGTCATAAAATGTCTGTCGAATATATGAAATTCTTAAATTTTCATGGAATTCGTTTTTATAGAAAACATTTTTAATTATTTTTAAACGGATACATTGTTTATTAATATTGCAATATATACTCACAGTAGAAACACGAACTTGAGGAACTTTGATACTTTTGCTCATACTCTTATCCGAAATATCCGAACGAACTTGTGGTTCAGGCGTTTTTGACTTTGCGTCCGGTGATTTCGCTTTGCGCGAAAAGAACCTGCACATGCAATAAATCTATGAAGTAATATATAAAAAAAATCTTATATATAATAAAAAATAGAGTAAAATCTATAATCATTTATATAATTATTAAACTATTAAATCAAACATTGAATTTCAGTTATACTTTACGGAAAAGAAGCTTTAGAAACTTACGGAACATCCTCCATCTCTTTACTAAGCTTGCTAACAAAGTCAAAGGACTAAAGTCAACTTGTCTTTTGCAACATTCATTAGAGGTGATTAATATTTACCGGAAAGGCGAGCGACCGCGTTTTTTCTTGTCATCCTTTATATCACCATTCATCTCGACATATCCATTCATCTCGGCTTCACTAATCGCGTTGTCCAAACGTGATCCGTAAAGTGAACCTTTTCTGGGCGGTCTGGCAGGTTTACCTCTTTGCATAGGAAGCGGTGATTCTTTCATCATCTCGTCCGCCTCAGCCGCATCTTCCGAATAATTTCGTTGCAAGCCTATTTGAATTATTATAACATTATTAGATATTGCAATATTATTAACAAATTGAATGCCATTATAAAATATTTTTAAAATTACAATTCATAAACAATTAAATATTTTGTCATAATTTATATCTTGAATATAAATTTTAAAAAATATCTTTTATATTGTTACCTTTGATATCACTCATACTGAAGCCAGATTTCATAATCTGTTCCAGATGCGCCGACGGTGCAGCCTGTTGTCCTTGTTCAACTTGCTCGGCTAGAAGTCTGTTCTGTCGCATTTTAATTTCTTGCCATCTCCGCAATTTCTCGCCTTCCGTGATGAAGCTGGATTGGCAAATCACCGGTAATGATAATCTTAGAAATTCCCAATTAGCTTTCTCCATAGTTTCGAACGTGTTATGGGAGATTTTCAAGCAGGGCGGTGTGTCGGAACCAGCTGGTATCCTGACCACATCGATTCGCGTGTCAGCCATGTCGTCGGTGTTCTCGAAAATGGGTTGATCTTTCGTGTACCAATATGTAACTAGACGGTTCATGTTCCTGCGATACGAGGATTAACAATATTGATTACTCGCTTATCATTTCTTTAATAAAGAAATTGAAATTACTTACACACAAAATGGCTCGTAGCCTTCTTGCAGACCGCAAGTGGTGAAAAATTTCAGGGTGTTTACATCTTGGCCAAATGTTAATCTTGCCTTTTGACCAACACCGAGAGTGAAGGCAGGCACAAAAGAATCACCTTGCACATCAGCGAAAGAAGTTTCTCCGCCGAGAGCATCCATCAGTAGTTCTCCATTCAAGGAGAAACCTATATAATTCGCAAATTTATATTGCGATGTGCTTGGATTGTTCTTTATAAAAAGTTAAAACGAACAGTGAACAAGAAAATGTAATTGAGTAGATTATAATGAGTAACGAATAACATCTTTTATTCTAAAATTTTAACTACCAGAAACATTCATCTTGGCTTATCAAAAAAGAAAGAAATGAGAGAAATAAAAAATCTAACTAAATTTTAAGTAATCATTAAAATTATTCGTAAATAAAATTATACGTAACATATACATAAAACACAAGCTTACAATTTCTCCGCATAAAGAAATAATTGTATTAGAAACTTTAATAAGATTTTTTTAATGACTAATTCAAAATACATTGCAAATATAATTACAGCAAAGCAGGTGCTAAAATAGGCTGTATAAACAAAATCTTTTGCTTCCGTTTATTGCTTTAAGAAAAAAATATGGATAAAAACATTTTAAAATATTTACTTTAAGTTTAAGAGTAAAGCATTTGCTTTATTTTTTATTTATACAACCCACATTAACACAAATTTAAACAGAGTATACATGCAAGCAGCGTTATTTGAAGGCGGTGTAATGAAAATCAAATACGTGTAATATTATTACACACGGACGATGCACTAAGATAGTAAATTTCACGATTAAAAAAAAGTAAAATATAGATAAATAATCGAAGTAAAAAAATAAATAATAATTGTTGAACGATAAATATATATCAATTTATTTGAGAGAGTCATAATATTTTATTTATATTACTTTGACAGTTTAGAAAGATGAATCGCGCCGCGATGTTTCTCAAAAGATTTCACACGTTTTGTGTTCGTACAACGATTGTATTGTTCCGGGGTTGCTGTTTCACAATGCACGTGATATGATCAATATATCTGGGGTCATCCGAGTGTTAGTGATTAGTAAATATGAATTATGGAAGCACTGTTGTCGCTGACAGTATAGACACTGAATAGAGTACTGGATACCGGAGAAGACATTGGGCAAACATATGATTTTTGTCACTTGAGAGTATGATATTATTAATGATGATGATGAAAAACCAGGATTGCTTCTGGTTTTGTAGTTAACATCAAGAAAGAAATGTTAAGATGACGGCATGACGAAATGAAATATTTTTTGTGCAAGAAATGCATGATCACTCTTTTTATCCAAGCAACTTTGCATTGCTGCAAAGTTTTTTTCATCATGAAAGTTTAAGCGGAACAACTCTTTCCTGTGTGCAACGCGAAAATTTTGCTCGACATTCATTTAGGTAACAAATTATTTCAGTCGTGTAAACGTGATTAAAATATTTTAATTTTGTACGAACAATCATTTAGTTAATTTTTTCATTTTTATATCTTTTATGATATCTTTTTATATAATATTTGTTTATCTATTAATATTAAACTATCTAACGCGAATAACTGTGGAGAGCGATGAGGTCGTGTTAAAAATTACAATGTCTGTATCCAGTAATCTATCACCACAGAAATTATATGTGTATAGCTTGAAAAATGGCAGCTGAAGCGTTCGCTTAAAAATTCCGTCTTACTAATCGTTCGGTCAATTAGATCCAGGAAAACACCGACAACGTCTCCGACCTGCCATTGTTTGCCGAACGTTTCGGCCGTGCCCGAGTATACTTTTTCCTCCTTTAAAATAAAATGTTCACCAGTTCAAGCTTACTTTCGATCATGGAGACCGGGACAGACCGGCAAATCGAAATCCTCTATATTTGCTCGCGGTGAGTCTGGGATGCTTTATATATTTTTGTCGCTATTGATACACGTCTTGATACCGTGTAAGTTCGTACGAGATTAAAGTTTCGGCATAGTGCACAGTTAAGATATCGCGAGGAAATTACGCGGTTTTTCCCTCTCCCCCGATATCATATAAAGAAATTAAGCCACACCGATCGCCGAATTGAAATTTCACCAGCGATTTCATTTGTCTTGAGACAAGGATGCAAAGATATAAAACCAAAGTCAACATGAAAAGAAACATATAGAGCGAGACAAAGACAATAGTAGTGACGAAACTCAGGAAGAGAGAAAACTCAGGAAAAGAAATAATATGTAGACGTATAATGGGGCCTCTAAGATTGGCTAATTTGGGAAATGGGACTCTTACTGATCGTTCGGTCTGCCACGTCAATGAAACATCCAACTATGTCGCCCACTTGATATTTGTGACCAAATGACTCGTGGGTGCCAGCGTGCACTTTAGTCACCTGACATGTTCATGTTTTTATGGATTATTCATATTTTACAGATTGCGTACGAGAACCGTTTATATTAATATCGCATTCGTCTCGTCTCACACAAAGGCTACCGTGTATAGATTACATACTTCTAGTTGATATTTTGCAAATCAAATATACATGAAGTATACTCTAAAGACTAGTAGTAGAAGTTCTTACCCTTTGTAGCTACAATAATTCAAATTGCGAAATAATCGATACGATAATAAATAACTCTTTTGACAAAAGGCACAGCATTATCTTTAAATTTAATCTACACAACAAAAATAATTAATTTCTGTCTTTTATCTATTTATTACATTTATTCAATTTAAAATTTAAAATGATATGTTTTATTTGAAAAATGATTAAATTATCGTTTTAACGATTGAGAAAACCGTTTCAACAAATTTCGTTCTGTCTTCGACTTAATCGTTAAATTACGAAAAGAGAATCGATATCGATACTTACGTTGTAACCATCAAATGCCCAAGTATTTTCATCACTGCCCAGCATACTTCCTGGCATGCAATCAGCTTTTGCCCAACCGACTCGCATAGGTCCGGCTGTGAGAACTTCGAATTCGAAATACCATTTTCCGCTGTTGACTGCATAATGTTTCTCCACCCTGTAAGTCCTGAAGGATAATTGTCGTAACCTACTGGCCTCCAAAAGTAATGCTACAAACATGGAAATATGGATACATTATTAATATGATCGATAGTTCAAAAAAAATGTAAAAAAAAGAATAAAAAAATTATAATATTTTAATTTAACTCAACTCTACTTTATTGACAAATACAAATTAAAATTTATAAGAATAGAAATTGTCAATTGTGTTACTGTTTATTCTAGAAATAATAATTAATATTATATACTTAGAAATAAAGCAATATTATGTTAAAGAAACGACATTTTTAAAAACGAATGAGTATAAGAATTAATCAAAATTAAAAGTAATTTCACCTTCGTGCTGTTCTCCAGTGGGTGGATCAAGCATGTATCCGTAAACCAACAGGGTCCTGACAGTTTCGCTGGCCGTATCTCGATTTGCTTTTTTGATAGCTTCGTCAACCTTCGGATACGGTACCAAGTGAGGACTTCTTCTCATCTCCGAATCTTCGTTTAATCCATATGTCCATCCTTGGCTGATTCTTTCTTTTGCCCAGAGATTGTGCGTATTTTCCGCGAGTTGATCAACGAGCTCCTCCATCTTGGGGGTTAATGTAATTGCAGACAGATCAAGCGGCGCCGGTTTATATCCACTGCTTTGTAGAAACGGTTCATTCGGTAGTCTCAAAGTTTTTATTCTGGACGGTGGTTTGTCCATGGTGATGTAGTAGCCTAGAGCCAGGATAGTCTTCAAAGTCTGTATGGCCAACTGAGTATCGTAACGCTTTTCTGCGGCTGGCAATCGTTCGAATTGAACTATGCAGGGATGAATCTTCCTGAGATCATCTCTGACCTCGCCATAGATCCAACCTGCTTCGATCTTGTTCATTGCCCACATCTCATGGATGTTTTCTGCTAGTTTATCTCTGATCTGTTCGACGTAGGCGGGCAAGTTGACCATGGAAGTATCGACCGGAGCCGGAACGAAGGCGGTATCGTCCTCGACTAGCCATGGACCTGCCAAGACGACTTTATTCATGTTGCCAAAATAAAAACACGGATCCAGTGATAGAATCTGTTGTGGCAGCAGACTTTCCACTAGCGGCGAAAACTCTTCCGGTGGTTGGAATTTCAATCGGCCATGATCACCGCCCAATAGAAATCTGCAGGAGAGTTTGGATGAGCAGCTGATAACAGGAAAAAACATGCCGTCCAGATTGAAGTTTCGAAAAGAACCCATGATGCGAGTCCCATTAAAAGTGAACGTTATCACCGGCACTGTCAGGTCCAAAGCGCAACCGATCACCTCGCTTTTTCGTATGTAAGGCTCAGTGACGTTTTGAACAACTTGTGTCTTCCTGCCACCGGTCCATAGATAAGCGCCATCGAATCCGAATGAATACAAGTCATCACCGACGCCGTTTCCACCCCATTTCTCTCCACCACCAGGATACGGCATATAGCTATTTATGAAAAAAATATAAGTTTTTTTGTATTCACGTTATCTTTCCATTATATAAAATCTTAAAATTTAATTAAATGAATGTAATTAATATTTCAAGAAATTACAATTTAAACATTTTTTTTATTGATTTTAACACTCTAAATATAAATGCAGATTTAGAAAATGTAATCTTAATAATTTACCCAGCGGTGTTTGCCCATCCGATTCTCAAATGCGGCATCATGTGAGTTGTTTGTTCAATATGATCTACTGTCACTTCGAAGTACCATTTCTGATAAAGAGCCGATCCTTCTACTCTCCCAACAAATATATTTGGCCTGACACTCGCTACATGATCCACTAACTGTGTTTGAAGGAGCAAATTTTTTCCAGGCAACAGAAAGTCGCAAATGTTATTTTGCGAAGATCGCACTGCGACGCCGTTACCAACACACAGTGAACATAAAACGTCCAGAACTTTCGGATCCCTGCCATGTTTCTCTAGCAGAGAGATAATTACCTTTATATGCTCATCCTAAAAAATCAATTTATTCTATATGAACCTTTATTATGAATTTAACTTCTTCTATAATAGTTTTATAGAAATATTATCATTCGCCAAGAAAATATTGTAAAAAATGGAGATACCCTCATCATATTCAAAGCTTCTGGCGAATCAATCAGAACGCAGTGAAGTACATCCAACATTCCAGTTCCCTCGCTGGAAGCTTGTGAACCCAATCGGCTGAATAACCAATTGAGACGATTACTGTTGGCAAACTGTGCACAGTTGGTGTGATTTCCTTTGATAATAGCTGCCAGCAATTGATAGAGATATCCAGATATCTGATCCCAGGCCTGGCCACTCTCGTCGCCAGAAAGAGCAACGAGAAATCCTTGCGAAGTAATTACATTAATTTTGTCAATAGCTTCAAGAATGAGATTCAATATGCCCTCCTCTTGGAACAAATCTTGACGATTCCTGAGAGCTCGGAATTTGTTCTGCTTTTCTTCATGTTCTGAAAAAATTCATCGTTGACATAGTCTGAAGAAGTGTGTAAGAGATAAAGCTCTTACCCATATCGTCCTCAGGTTGAGCAAAGTAATTGATCAAATCTTCAAGACACATTACCATCTCGTTCAGATTCACATTTTGAAAAAACATTGACGCTCTTCTATTCACCTGCAGCATTTCTAGGCCTCTAAAACGTATTTGATATTTTTAGCAAGCTTCTATCCTGTTTTTTCTCTATTCATACTTTTTTTATCTGTCATATACTTCTATATATAGTGTATGATTTCTTTTCGTCTTTTTTTATATTCTAAAAATATCTTTCATTACAAAAACTTACGTGATAAACTGAGTAAACAAGCTACTGCACTTTCTGATGACTCGGGCAGTGCGAGATTCCTCTTCCTGAGATCTGGAGAAATCTAAACCATCGTCCATCTTACCCTCTTCATGCAATACCGCCTGTTTTTCTTCAACTTTTCCGACGCCTTTCTTTTTCGTCTCATATGACTAAAAAAAAAATAGCAGTATCAAGAATTTTTACCCGCAACTTTTACTCCGACCTAGCTTAATTATTTAAATATATTTTATTCTAGTCGAAAAAGTAAATTAAAATTATGTTTTTTATTTTATATTTTATTATTTCGAAAAAAGTATATCTGTTTATTTACTTTATAAGACACCCAGAGGCACGTGGTGGCATGTTGCATAATAACGGTAGAATCACCGTATTTGATAATCGGTAGTCCGATGACTTCCAGATCCTTATCCTCAAGAATAATCTTCTGATCGTCCTTCTCCTGCCGTAACCAGAACGTCGAGGTTTCGATCGTCGCCTCATTTCTTCGAGAAAAAAAAAAAAAAGATAATTCCGGATTTACGAAACATTATCATGAGTCTCTAAGAATCGCCGTGACCCTTGAACTTTTCTAAAAATAAATATTAACCTATCGACCAGATAGAGCTCGTTGTTCTCCTTTACGCCGAGATAACGTCCGGTGGTCAAGTGTCTGATCCTCATTGGATGCAACCAGTTGATGAAGCCGCCCGCCCATTTCGTCCTGGCGAGCTCTAATCTCCATAATGATCTCGCTTGGCTCATTACACTTCCGCCCTCGTAGATTACTAGGCTGTAAAACGATGAACAAAATATCTGTAAAACGATTATTTCTAACCTCTCTCTTATTTTCAAGATAATTTTTTTTTTTTTAATTTTACGCCGCTCTTATAATTGTAAAAGGATTGTGTGTATACGCGATACATGCAAAAAAGCTCACTTTTGACTGGGTGTTGGACTCCATGTCGACGGTATCGTCAAGCACTCGTCACCGCCGTGGAAGAACCTCAACACGTCGCCGCCGAAGACGTAGCCGACGTATTTCATTCTACTGATACCGGTACCATACGGTTGCACCGACCAATGCGTCACGTGGAAAGATGCGTTCACCACCGATAGGTCATTTTCTTTCGTCGTGTGCTAGAACAGGAGAAATGAAATTTTTTCACTTGGTATGAATTATTTAATTTAATTTAAAATATTATTATTTTCGGCAACACGTCTCACTTACTAGATATCGTTCGGTGGCGACAGACACCAAAATAAGATCGTCACCCACGCGTACTTTCTCACCTTCGGATCTCTGTTTGGAGGCGGGGTGCACGGTCCACCAGCACGCCTCACCTACGAGAATAAAATTCTTTTAAAAATTCCGAGAGAATTACGAAGTTTCGTTCATGATTGACCTATGAAAAGTTTACCAGCTCAGCAACTTTAGACACCAATTTTATTTCAATTTCTAGTGAAAATTATAATCCCATGAAAGTTATAATCTCAAGAAATGGTTATAGACGTTTTTAATAAAGCAGTACATTAGTATCGGAATATAAAGAGAAGTAACTTCGCGGTAAAAGAATTTGCCGAGAATTGAAGCGTAATGGCGTAGTTGCACCAACCATGAGAGTGCTGCTGTAGACCGACATCGAAGGCTAGCTTATCGTTCGACGAACTTGTGGACAGACATGCCAGGTACTGTGGCACAAGATCACAGATTTACGTAACCATAAAAAATTAATGTGGCATAACGGCGTTATTATAAAGAGTAATTTACCATGTCGCTATTTAGATGTCGCAATAATATGGCGTTACCATATAACAAGGTCCTGTGCCCTGACCCGGTGCCCTTTCCCTGGAAGCATCAAAGGATTGGTCAAAGCCCTTGCAACCCCTCGTGCTCGATGGTATTCCTTTCTACGTATACATCATACGAGATTTTTTAATAGTTCGCAAAATAACATAATTTCTTAGACAACTTCTACAAGCGTAGAATAAGATAAGAGAAGGCCATAAATGCTGGTATTATATCAAGCTACGATGCGAAGCTTACGAGGCGTGAATCGAAAATACAGGTAAATGCACGTTTAATATAGACGATTAATATGTTAGGCGGCCAAACAAAAGTTGTTGTTAGTCAATCAATATGTTTATTAGTTTATTAATGTTAACTGTAATTTTCAGTGTAATGTTTTCAGACGTGATCGCTTAATCGATCGATGGGTGAACTAACATCTTGAAATATAAAAAAAATTACAGGAGATTAAACACTATTGGACATTTTTACAAAAAAGAAAGTTGCTTTTCTATTAAACTAAATTCTATTAAACGAGTTTTTGTTATTATTTAAATAAAAAACGATACACACAAGTTATTTATCTCAAAAGTTGCATAAATCAGATTTGAAAAATATGACTAATTCAATTTTAAATCTATATTTTAGGTAGCTCTCACATCTGACTAGCGCTGATTATGGCGCTGAACAAAGATGTAAGTCTCTATTGTGTTTCGAAATTTGGCTGAGCTCACAAAGTGAACGACTTATATCTTCACCCAAGCTCGATTGGGCATTATAACGTTCCAACACACAAATAAATGATCATTTTACCCAAGAGCGGACACGTTATGGCGCCCCGTAGATGGTACGTAAAATATACTTACTAAACTGTCTTGTTGCTGCAAAGAGAAACATAAGAGGCAATGAATCTTGTTCATCAGATGTTGAATTTGGATTTGATAGAGAGAGAGAGAGAGAGAGAGAGAGAGAGAGAGAGAGAGAGAAAGAGAAATAATAGAGAAATAATAGAGAAATAATGTTTCGCGTTGATAATACAATGGGTATCGGTTAAATTTTTAAAGATGTTCTATTTTTTACAGTGCTAATATGTTTTGAATGATAGAATTACAGGTGAAGATGGGCATGATCAAAAGAATGAAAAATCATGAAATTGAAATCATTTTACACGGACACATGCCACAATCATACGGATAAGGGGTGCGGTGACGGCGGGGGATTGCGTGCGAATGCGTTCAAGAGGAAGCTATTCCGACGTATCAGGAACTCTTCGAAAATTATTCGGTGAAAAAAAATTGAGCAGGTCTAAAGGTCTAAGTGTCGGTCCACAATAGGTGATTTAAGCTTTAAGAAGTAAGAAATTGACCAATTATAATCGAATATGAAAAGAATACTCGACTATGATTAGTCAATTTCTTACGGCTTAAAGATTAAATACTTATTGTGGACCGACACTAATAGACGCTATAAAGATTTCTAGAAATCTTTATCTCTATCCTAATCTTTCCAGACATTATTCAGGTATGCTTCCCTTTGTAAATCTCTTAGACCTCCGTATTATTCGAGGATTGCGTTTTTCATATTTTAAACAGAAATTGGCAAGGGGGCGCATTTTATGGCCCACTCCTATGCAAATCAAGCGTATATACTAATCGTGGCCCACTCCTATGCAAATCAAGCGTGTATACTAATCTAATATTTGACGATCAATTATAACTAATGAGCTTTTAATGATGTAGATAATTATAGTATTTGCGCGGATTACAATTAATGGATCGTATGAATCGAGCTCGACTATGCAAGTCTCGTTTGTTCACCTCCTTCGAAATGAGGAAATCACTATTTCTTTCGCGGTGAATGTTGAATAGAAGCTACAAGTATTTCCTGAAGCTACTAAATTTCGCTGGCAAAATTGAAGTCATACGAGTGTATGATAAAGCAGATAACATATACGTTACCGTCTCGGAACCGGCAGCAGTGACCAGTTCTTGTAAGGCTCTCACCGAGAGGGCTTGTTCTATTACGAACACGCATTGCGACAGATCTGGCGGTATGTTCTAAAAAAAATGGATAACTGTATATACACGAAACCAAGACGCGAGAAACTCTACGAATTCGTGGCCGCTTTTACCTTGTCCGCAATATTCTCGAGGAAACAATGTCGATTACCGAAACCCTCGGCTGCCAGGCAAACCCTTTCTCCTGTTGCGGTACAGGACAGACATACCATATCCTCCTGTAAATTTTAAATGATATATTACTTTGCTGCATAACTCTCGACCTTTTTTATTTTTCAAACAAATTGATTGTTTTGAAAAATTTAATTTTAAAATTTATGTTAATAATACATCAATTTTAAAATAATTGTAAAGTGAACAAAATTCTTGAAAAATGAATAATTGTAAAGTGAACAAAATTCTTGAAAATTTGATTTGGATATTATTACATTGCTCTTTGAAATTTATCGATTGCAGTGTAGATTAACAAGAAAATTCTACGCGAATCTCATCACATTGGCTGTGCTGCAATAGTGCGCAATATACCGCCCAACGATTTTGCAATCCGCAGCAGACGATTCTGTAGCAGATAAATGATTCGTACGCGAATCTTGTGGAATCGATGAAGATGTCATCTAATGACGGACCGATATCGTTCATCTGACCAATATTACTTTGAAAAACGTTTCTACTGTCATAGAAATGACGAGCTCCTGGGAAATCACATGAATTATGATGTCGGCCGAAACGGCCGAACGACTATCGTGCCAAAACCAATTTGGACGACCTCAAGAATGTATGAGGACTGCTTACACAAGTATGCCCGCTTCGAATGCATCTCGTAATTTTTGGATACGTCACGTCGAGGGACGGGTAATGGCGTTATTTAATGCTCGCAATAACGTCGCACCCTCGGAAAGCTCGTTGGATGAATCATTCGATTTGCGTTGCTCGATTTTAATCCCTGAACATGTAGATCTCTCTATCCAGTGTCCTTCTATATTAGAGTTTATCTTGTATTCTGGACTTTTCTAAGCTAAACTCTTCGCTTTTTCCTTTTATTGCAATCTCAAGTATGAAATTGCAATAACTTAACTTCTCATATTCCGACGGGATCTCATATTTCTTATATTTTTTCTTGCATTTGGCTGGCTACTATAAGCAAAGAATTATATAGAATATTCATGTCCTTCAACTTTAAACAGAAATGTTAGAGAAAAAGAGAAGGAAAGAAAAGAGAATGAAGTGTTTGCATCCGTGAAAATTTCATGAGCGACTATAGAAACTGGGTCAAAAGTCACACGGGAAAAATTTTTATCTCGTTATTTTTGTAATGCCCAGACCAAATGACTCCATATCATTCAATCGACACACACCTATATATAAATTACGTGTGACGTTGCTCGATTAGATCATACCGTGGTTGACAATTTCCAAGCCCATTTAATGATAAGCGAAAAAAATTAATACGGTAGCCGCAACAATTATCTAAGTGTTTTTTTTTTAGCATCATATATTCTTTACAAAATAATGATCCAATTAAAATCCTTATATAAAAATACGTAATTGTTGCTGCAAAAAATAAGATATTTTTTAGAAAATTTTAAATTTATATTTTGTTGTATGAAATTGTAATATATTATACAAAATCAAAGTAGATCGAACATGCACGCGTTTGTCAATCTTTAATTACAAAATAACATCTGCGATTCGAAAATTCGAAATATTCTCTATTCTAATTCGAGATTAATCAACGTGATTTATTGGCAATCAGGAATGTGACAACACGTAGACTAAGGCAATCAACCGATTATAAAGTTATATTGAAATCGATGGCAGAGCTCGTGTCGCAAAACCATCCGTGCAAATGAAATTGCTTGACATGACCATATTAATTTACACTACAACCACACCCGATCTTTCTCTTTCTATCTTCAAGTAGAAATATTACTCGAATATCCTCGGTTATCGAATACAATTGATGATGTGATGTGTAACTGTGAACGCGCACGCACATCCTCAACAACTCAAGTTTAAAAAAATTAAAATGCAACAGAGAGAGATGCATAAGTAATGTAACTTAAAGGACACATTAACATAACTTCCTGCCATTAAACGGAATAACATGCGATTCGCGATACGTGCCGCGAACTCATATATTTGCGCGGCACATGCGAAATAAGTTTCGCATTGAAGTTTCTGCTGGAAATTTGACAAAGAAACTTAATCTTGTTTATCAGAATATTAATAAAGAGCAATCGGTCAATTTTTTACTGCTGACGCAAATGATTTTATAAGCTATATTATTTGGCAACGTTGATTAATTGTTATACAAAGAAAATATTTGTTTCTCGAATTTTTTAATTTGCAATTATATTTTTGTATGATTTCAATAAGATGTAAGAAGTAAAGAGACAAAAATTCTTAATTGAGAAGTTATTTCAAAAATACAGGCATCTTCCTTTATATTTTATTTTTGTGATTGTTTATCTATTTTTTTAATATAATTTTCTTTTATACTAATCACAAATATATGTGATTCAAATTTTTCTGCAATATTTAAATATTGATTTTATGACTGTAAAATAGGATGTTAAAAATTATGGAAATAAGTTTATTATGCATAAACCATGTGTTTTTAAATTTATTTTTATCTCTTTATTTTTATCTCAGTATTAAAATATAATTATTACTTGATACAATTTGACGGATGGATGCACGATGTGTGCATTGATAGCCATATGAACCGAATGCACCGGTTGACTTCCGGCATCTGGCGACGATCGAAGTTACAACATATCGCAGTATAGGTCAAGGTTAAACTTCCACTTTACAAGCAGACACTTCTATAATTCTATCAAATTGCCAAATTTGATCATAAATCATCTTTACCTTTTGCACATTTATGTTGCACACTTCAAAACTTTTTATTTGGATTCGGAAGAAAAATCTGCGTGATATAAAACTTATACAGAATTTATTACATTTACGATTAAATCGTGGCGATATTAGCAAAAATAAAATCTCAGTTGAACATTGAAAATTGGAATAAGCTTGACTTAATTCTTTCCATCTCAGCTGTACTCATGGTAATTCTTTGCTTCCTTAATTTATTTTGAAATTATTTAATTTATTTAGAAATATCAGCGTGCAAAGTGATGGGGCGTTTGATAAACATATCAGGAAAAAAGCGAGCCTCGTGACGGCATCACTGAACTGGAAGAAGCTCGGAAAGGTGTTCACGACGTGCGACGTACTATATCGTTTGTTGTTCGATACTCGGCGCATCCGACACACGCTGCATCGTGGTATATTAATTATAAATTCATCACTTTTCGATGCGACATCACTAATGAAAGCTACGCGAGCCGTATCGATCATACAGAACGGCGCGTCGCATTAAATTCTAAAATTAACTAAACGCAACTGGCTTTGAAGAAGCGACTTTAAAAAAGAGCCCCGATAACATATCGATGTGTCTGCGACTTCGCTAGATTTCTATGCACGCGACGTGTTATAGCACGTGTCGCAAAGTTCCGTCAGCGAACTGCACAATGAATCATCGTAAGAAATGCGCGCGAAATGTAATTAATCTAAGACATTATCCGTAAATCTAATGAAAGACTTTCATTACGCCTATTCCTTACTTCATTTTACGCTTGCTAAAAGCTCTCAAATTTCTCTCGTAATTTAAAAATCGCATTGTAATTAATAATCGCGATAAATCGCAGTATAAATTAAAATAGAGGATTATGCTTGTCGAGTTTCCGTTTCGTTGAAACGCAATTTCCGCGACAAAGTTGAAACGATCGCAATTACGAAGTTACAAATTTAGCTTTGCATACGGCTAACTTTATCTCGGCTGCGATACACGTGCGCATACATATATTGATATCTGATCTTATTTTATTACAAAATTATTATTATCACACGCCGATAATCGATAGATAGAACTTACTATCGACTATTTTCGGGTGTGCGAAGTGAGAGAATTAAATTTGTAAAATTTCAAATGTTTTCGTGCGGATGATTTCGCTTTGTTTTCGAGACCAAGTCAAATTACCAAGTGAAAATTTTGCCGGCAAAAGACGACAGAAAATGGATAAATCTAACACTTATGAAAACAGACTCAACGAAGGCAGGTGAGAAAAGGTGTTTTCCGCGCTTCGTTATCAAATTCTGATACATGATCTATTCACAAGAAAAATAACCTGTCGAATGACACGGACGTTTCATGTAAAAACGTGAATGACCTGTCTCCCGGCGCCAGACCGATTTTATACGGCACATTATCGCGATGTGAACCTAATGTATTTCGCACGTGATTTTACCATATTGATTCTTTGACATGAAAGACCATAATCTCGCGAAGACAGTCGCGACCATGTCGATGATCGAAATCGTTCTCGTAGGAAATGATCGATTTCTTTACTCAACGTTCCTTTCCACAGGCTTTATATATCATGTAGTCATAAAATTTTCGTAGGTCATAAAGTTAGTCCGCGAACGATTTCATAGAAAAACCGGAAATTTCGCGAAAATTGAATGTTTCAATGATGCATATTGTAGTAAATATATAACAAATGCACGTGTATATATATATATATATATATATATATATATGTATGTGTGTGTATATATATATATATATATATAGAAAGAGAGAGAGAGAGAATATTAGATTTCAATAATTTGTATATAGTATCTATTATAATTTATAATAATAAATAGTGAAATAAATTGGTCAAAAACCTTCGTAGAGTTATGGAAGAAACAGCTAAAGAGACAGAACAGAAAAGGGATACCGAGGATGATGCCGAGAACGCGCGAATAGAACGCACCAGACGAAGAGACGAAAGAAGAGGGATATGTCGTTGCGGTGAAAGAAGATCCCGATCGAGAAGAAGAAGAAGACGAAGAATTATTTCTCGGAATCCTTTCATTATCTTCTTTCTCGAGATGTATTTTCAGACACCCGACAAACACGTGACAGAAGTCGCTCGACAAGCCGGCAAGGAATGGTGTGCCATGCGCGAGGAAGATAAAATGAAGTATAAACGTCTGGCAGAAAGAGAACGAAAAAGACGCGGGTCGACGAGAAGAAGACGCAGAGGCTGTCCTTAGCGAAATGAAACTTCTGATTGCTGCTAAACGCTCCAGATAAAATACAGTCGAAAAGGATATCATATAAAAAAATATGAAAAATAACGCTTGAGCAAACAGCAAAGGAAAATGTATTCAAAACTTTCATCCCCGTTGATATATTTCGTCTTAGAATTTTTATTTTACTTTAAGAGTGTAGCACGAGATATTATTATCTCGAATAACACATATCATGTGTATCTTTGATATGTAATATTTCGAAATTTTTAAGTTTTTGAGTTTTGGATGAAATAAAAAAAAATAGTAAAATGATTGTAATAAATATGAAGGTAAAATAAAAAACGCGCGATTCTATATAATTTGTGTGATGAATTGAATATTTTTGAAACTATATAATTTGTATAACAAATTTTCATAATACTATGTTTTTATAAAAAAATATTTTATATAATAAAATTGAAAATTTAAATGCGATTATTAATAAAATATTAAAAATCAAATGTAAATAGTCTGTAATTTGTTTATGAGAGAACACTTGCATTTGTATTGTAAGTGATTAAAATTTTTAAAATATTTGCAGATAAATTTCTTATAATAATCAACTAAGCATTGAATACACAGATAATATAAACAGAGTATAATGGATTAAACGTCATGACGCAATGACAAAAGCACAAGACTGCACCCAATGCGACCAGTTTGATCCCTGCAGGTCGTACGAGGTCAAGGTTATACTGCAAGGAACTTTAAGTGCTTCCACATTTCGCTAAAATCATTTACGGTTTTTCCTGTCATAACTTTTAACGTAAGAAATTGCATGCGAGGATTCGTAAATTGAAACAAACATTTTGACAGTTTTTTTTAAGTCATTCTTAAATTTATTTAAAGTTACCGATTTAAGTTGTTCAGTGCTTCATCAATTTAATTAAGAAAATATAATTTAATCCGATTTAAAAATATATATTACGTAATATTAACTATTAAATTCCTGGACATTTTTCGGAGAAAAATATCTGCGACATATCTTTCCAACATTTTCTTGTCCAGATGTTTCACAGAAATCATAAATAAAAAGCTATACTGTTATATTATTACTATAGTTATCAATGCAATATACGTAATGCACTGGCTTGCTTCGCGCAATGCATAGTCTGCCCACCTCTTGTGCAAACAAACTTCCACCAACTGCATTGGCATTCATTCATTTTCACACAGATATATCGCCACACATCATTGAACGCGAATCACCTCGCTGTTCTCGCGCGCTTTTAGCAAGTACACTTGCGGACATATTAACACTTGGTTTCAAACCAATTGATAACCGTCGTACAGCTTTTCATATCGCATCTACCTTTCATGTGAAGCTTGCGGCATTATTAATGAAGCTATGTAATCTTCGTCTGATTTATTACTGATAGAGTCGCTGAAGCAAAGAATCATCAACGCATCAATATCCATTTTAAATAGTTTTTTTATCTTACTAATTAACAGAGATTGGTCCAGAAAAGAAAATTAATTAAAGTATTAATGAAAGATGTATTTCCAATTTTTTATCTCTTCTTACTGAGCGAACTTTTCGCTTTCAAATAAAATTGCTTCAACATTTTTATCACAATTAATCACGAAATTTTTATCAACATCTCCTAAGATTTTCTGAATTATCTTATTCGCATCCCAAAGCCCATAACAACCCTACATCGTCACTAATACTATGCGAGCTTTCTGATAATCTTCTCATAATCTTCGCAGCATCCCCCTTAAAGCCAATGGCCTCGTTCCATCGCGCGATTCCAAGTTGTAAACTCGTCCAAAGTGAGACTTACCGTGCGGAGGAATGATACGTCATCTTGCTCGGAGCCACCCTCGCTATCGGCCATCCCTTCGGTGCGGTTCCACGCGGCGACACTTCTCCGTTTACGTCACCTCTGCGCGTTCGTGCGTGCGTACGCGGGTGTGCGTGCGTGTCTCGCGTGTCACTCCGTGTCCGAGGCACCCTTAACGATGCTCGAGGCAAGTGTGGTCATGCACAATTCCGCGTGGACGGCATGCTCCTATCAATACACTCGAGCTCCCGGCCTCTCGTCGGGGACGACGTCGACGACGACGGTGATGTCGACGTCGGCGTGTTAAACCGTCGTGGGGCACCGACGATCACCCACTGCTGATCGGAGGGCACCCAGACCGCCGACGTCCCTCGCGCAAGCGCCCAACACCTTCAATCAAATTCCGCATGCTCGAGATTCTGTTAACGTGAAAATCTCACGTTTATGTGGCCGCGTTACACGGTTTTTGCGTTACACGGCCGTTCATCTCGTGAAATATTGTTAACACTTTCTACACTTTTTTTTTAAATTTTAAAGAAGAATAAAAGAGGGCGATGTTTAGGGTGGGTTTTAAAAATGAAAATATTGTGCCAATGTGTTGCAGTTAAATCAGTTTATAGTTAAATATGTGAATCGGAATGATTTACGTGGGCTTCTTTCTTGACAGTTTGAATCTTTGCATTTTCTATTTTTTATTTTTAATAAAAATATAGTTTCACATTTTGTATTATTATTAGAATTCATAAAATTAGTTTTTGAAGAAGCATTATGTTTATAAACTGTTTTAGTTTATGTTAACGTACAATGTGTTAATAAATATCAAATATTGAATATCACACAACGAGAAAGAAGGTGTGTAAGTAGTTCAGTAATTTTGTAGTCGTGTAAAAATAGTTTTGAGCAAACACATCTCTTATTTCACCGATGAACGCAAAGGCAAAGGTTCAGATGTGAGTCATTAAATGAGTGTGTGCTTCGTCAGATTACATTACAGAATTAGAAAGTATTTTGGATTGCGAAAGCAATTGGAAAATGTGTCGCGGATTGAAAACTAAGTTAATATAGCCTATACGGTAGTTTATACGGTTTACGAGCATAAAAGGCACAAGTTTTAACTTGTGACATTTGACTTGAATGTGAAGATCAAAAATATCGATTATTGATTTAGTACGATCGATGTCATTACGTTGAATACAACCGATAAATAAAATATAAACTGTTAACTATAACATAAAGCTAAGCCACAGATAAAACACAATTCCAAGTTTGCATCGTGGTTTTACTAGGATGTGCGTACAAACTTCAACTTTATACCAGCAGTGTACATAGTAGTCGTTTAATTTATGACATTGCAATGAGCGTAACATTATATTATTTATTATAATTTAAAAATGTTAAAAATTGAATATTATTTATTGATTTATTTCAAATGAAACAGTTTTTGCATTGATTAAATTCTGCCATTTTTATTTGATGGCATGTTGATAAGTTTGCTAAAATTATCAAGGAACTTGTTTTATCAAACTTTTATACTTTTTTTTAATGATTTGTACACGATACGTTCATAAAATGAAAATAATTTTATGATAAAAAAAATATATAATATAATAGTCTATAGTAAAAAAAATATTTTTAAGAAATATAAGTATGATAAATAATGATATTTCATAGGTAAAAATTCAGGTTATAAAATGCTTTGCTACGGTTTTATTTATTCTCGTGAAACTGTGATGTTGAGAGCAATGTAAATTTTGCAAAAATTGAATTAAATATTTTATTGAATTAAATATTTTGCAATATTTTGATAACTCCTATATGTTGTTATTTAATATTTGGAAGAGGAGATAAAATTTTTTTACTTTTTTCCCCTAACAATTGCGTAGTATAAAATTTGGTAACACGATGCAATGAATTGACACAAAATTACGCCTGGTTGATTTTACCCTCTCTGAGAGTCTATTTCCAGCAACGCGGCAGAAATAGATGCATCCATGATGGCTTACCGAAATATCTCCCCATGCGCTTAGCGAGGTTCACCTCCCCATTATCGCGTTTAATATGTTAATCGAAGGTTAAGGATATTTCTTGAAAAGCACATGTAGATGCCTATCTTTATAAAAATTCTCAAATGTTTAGCTGTAATGGGAACCGCATTAACTGTACCGTGCGATAAAATTGCTTCAGAATGAATTAAATAAAAATGTCATAGAAAGTCGATAAAATAACATCTTCTGTGTGTATGTAACATGTGTTCTATAAATATTTCTTGTATCCTCATCGCGTTTGCCATGATATTGAATGTTTTATATGTCAAAGACTACGATTATTGCTTTTACAAATATTATTTCTCAATAATATCGCAGAAATCATACTGAAATGAAACAATAAAAATGAATTGATAATTCTGATTTTAAAATTTTGACGGAATAACGAAAATATAGATTTGATAGTAGATTTAATTTATTAAATTTTTAAGTTAATTTTAAATGGATCAATTTCAAGGACAATTGAGGAATATTTATTAGACATTTTTATGATGATTTTTTATTTCTACTGTCTGGCAGTGCTACTCCAGAAAGCAGTATTGCATAAGAATATAAAAGTTTCTAATTTTAGAATATAAAAGCATATGACTGTCTGCTGAATTTGCAACCATATGCGAAAATGCGAAATTTAGAATACGAAAATTAAGCTTCTTCTCCGAACTGATAATTAAATATTTGCCCGTTCTTCGTTTAATCAAACTTTTAAAATTAATTTAATCATGATGTAGCGTGCGTTAAAGCTACATATAAAATTGCTGTCAGATATAAATGACATTTTTTGGTGGTATTCCAAGTTGGTCGTATAGAAGTCACACATTTATAACACTCCCTGAAAACTACTTTGAATTAGCTAATTAATTAAGAAAACTATGCAAAAAAAAAAAAACACGATTTTCCAGAAACACGTCACCGAAAGCATCACGAAACGCACGGTCACATGCACAGTCACACATACACACCCACACACATATAGCCCTACGATGAAATGGAGTGCAACCGGTGGTTTCGTTCTCGAAGTTCACATGTGCGCGTATGAGAAGAGATGGAAATTAATCGCGACGATTCACCCCGCGAGGACTCACCTCGGAATAACGAGGTTTCACCCCCGTCACAAGTCGATGACCTCGCACAGAAATTCACGAACGCACGCAAACGCACCACCCCACCGCACGAGGGGGTGCGAGAAATCGTATATTTCACGCCCGGCCGAGGGGTTCCTCAGGACTCCTACTTTCCTGATCGTGCAAGATCGGCGGACCCCTGCGACGGAATATTTGTTGGAGCTCGCAGAGCTGTGCCGAACCGAACGGGGCGATGGCTATTTTCAGCCTCGAGCCGACTGGCGTCACTTCGCTCCGCGCGTTTTGCATCTTACCTGAGAAAGTTTCGGGGACTCCGCAATCGCGACATCAAAGTCACCTGAGGTTTGTCAGTGACCGCAATTAATGCGTAATATATTGAGAGGAACCGACAATTTTCCTCGTTTCGTCCAATATTGAAATTTTATTCATTTATTCATTTTTTAGATTTCATTTTTCGAGCGAATCTCTTTTGCATTGCTCCTAAAAAGATTTTGGACATTTATTTTTGTATATTTATGACACCGATATGAAGCTCTCAACCATAAATTTGTAACAATAAATGGAACAATAGGAAAATGTTTTAATATTTGAACTTTTTATCTTTTTTTTCAAAAAGATTTATTATTTATTATGTTTATCATGAAATAATTTTTATTGCAAAATATTAGTTACCATAAAATTGTTTCCAATGTATATGATTTGTATATTGCGTAAAATGTTATTTATATTATATTATTTATATTATCATATTTCGATGAAATAATTTATCAAGAACTTATTGATAATTCTATTTCGCATTTATATATATTTTTAATAAATAAACATATTATGTATTAAAACAGCAGAATTTAATTCTGCAATGCAAAAGCTGTCGCGTTAAATAAATCATTTGGCCATATTCGATTTATAACAATATCAAATATCAGCAAACGACTATTATAATTTTATACTTCGCTTTTGCTGCCATTGATGCTTGCCAAGATATTCAATGTAATGCATTGTCACTGGCAAAACACACGATAAATAGATAGATAGATTTTTCTCAAACGATTTAATCAATTTACATATTTATTGTTATTTGTAATTAATTGTTATTTGTAAAATTGAATTTCTATAAATTGCTGTGTCAAATTTAATGGCTTACTATTATTGCTGCTGACATTTAAAAACTTGTTGTGAATTCATAACACAGTGAGGATCCTTTTCTTTGACAAATCCATAATAGTGCCCTGTTAAAGAATTATTACTGTTTAATATCTTACTATTTATGATAATACAATCCTCTGTGTCAGATGTAGGATAAGAGGGAGCACTGTAAAAAAATCCAAATTCATAATAAGTAACAGTCACAAAATAATAAAAAGAAACTGTAGATGAAGTATATGTAAATGATAAATCAAATAACAATTTGCTTACCTTTCCCAAAAGTGTAATTTGCGTCTGGAAAAGACAGAAAAAGAAATTATATAATATACACATTTTATAATATTCAGGAAAAACTCAGAAGCAACTTACTTTATAGGAACAGCAGGGAATCCACAATCATCATCCAGCACATCAATTACATAATCGATGGATCTGCTGTGCGAACAAACGACGATAGGAGGATCGAACTCTGAAATGCAAATTGATTTTATTTACGATTTTTCTTCGCTGTTATTCTAGCAATTATTTATAAAAAAAATCTCTGTATATCCAATAATTAGATATATATATATATATATATATATATATATATATATTGAAATAATTAATCTACCACATCCTGGTTGTACGTTTCCGTTCTCGAATTGTATGTCTAGATGACCTATAGGGGGCCTTATCCCAATCGTCGATGTATGAAAAACTACTAAACGATTAGCATCCGTATCGCAGACTCTTTCGTCGCATTTATTGCCTTCAAACGACGGTCTCGCAGGATCGCACGCTATGATAAGCGGAATCTTGCCGTGATTGAATTTTTGGACCTCCTTCGCGGCGAAACCAGACACGTGCGCGCCAAGACTGTGGCCAATAAATGTGATTTTTTCTATTGGAACATGACACTTTTCAATCAAGGCTTTGGCGTAGCTGAAAAGGCAAATTTATTTATTTATATATATATATATATATATATATATATATATATATCGATAAAACTCAAATTTTATATGCGATCAGAGATATGATGCCTCCGAGGCATCATATCTCTGATCGCATATAAAATTTGAGTTTTATCAAGTACACTGTCTTTTGTTATATGTCTATATATTTAAAAAATATATTTAAAAAAATGTACTTTGCCATGTGAGAGCCTATGGCACGAGTATTCTTCACCGCACTGGCATACCTAGTGAAGGTAGGAAGTTTGTTATAACAAGCCGCTTGAGACCAATCTAATGCAAATACTACACGTCCTGTCTGTAATAACAAGAAATAATTTTACTAAATTTTTGATTACTTTTTTTTACTGAGCTTTACAATATTCTGTTATCAAAAAAAGATATTTATCTTTTATAGGCATTACACTTCTATTTCAAATATTTAATGTAACAGCTACCTCTATCATTCGCGAAGCCAATTCTTGAAACCTAGTTAGGTTTGCGGTACTGATGAAACCGTGGACCAGGAAGACAATCGGTTGCGACGAATTGAGATTTTCGCAGCATTCTTGTATTCCGATATTTTTGCCATCAGGAATATCTCTAAAAAAAAAGGACAGATATAATAAAATCGACACTAGATAGTTGCGCCTTTTTTACCTGGTGTATAAAATCATTGATACCGCGTTAACACTGAGGACACAAGCGCCTGGATTTGGTTCCGGATTGGGCATGGCAAATAGATGCATGTATTGTGTAAAGAAAATAATAAGTATTGTAGCAATCATCTTTATCGTGCACAAAAGAAAATATTAGCAGATTGTTGAAGAAAAGCGGATTGTTGAAGAAAATTTACCCCTCATAAATGCGGGATCAAGTTTTACGATTATTAAAAGCTATATGTAATTGCTACGCGAAATTATTAACATTTGTAACATTACCGGCGATTGTGCAAACTATTTGGCGACCGGAGAATATATTTTACGATATCAATGTTGTAACAACAATCAACAACGCACGCTGCCACTGTGCGTTTCTCTTCTTGTTGCAGTTTGCTTTTATTTCTGACATTATCCGACAATAAAGATGATAAAATATGTCAATAGACAAATATTAATCTTGATATGATAATCTGTCCATGATTTTATTACCTATTGACATATTAAATTGAAACTTTTATTAAACTAGAAGATTTTTATAGATCACGTTTTGAGAATCATGTATTTTTACGAAACATACGTGTATTGAAATAAATGTTAAAATCGTGAGCAACGAAACCTTGCAGGACTAAATCGTGCTCCGGAAGAATTTCTATTCTTTTGAACACATTCGTATGAGTTTATAAGGATGAATAAAAATATTTAAATTCGCATATTTTATATATTATAAAAATAATCGCATTGCTGAAATATAAAAATAATATAAAAGTTATTATCCATTATTCTCACATATTTTTGTAATGCATATGATAAGTAAACTTTTCAAAAAATTTATTATATATATAAATTTACTTATCATATGATATATTGCAAATAATAAAAATTCCTCAGTAACAAATTTTCCATATATAGTTATATATAGAATATGTCTGTAAATAAAAATATATAAATATATTTATATTTGTAAAAATATATTTATATTTGTATAAATATATAAATATCTAAATTTAAAATATATTTTATAAATATATATAAATATTTAAATATTTTTATAAAAATATATATATTAAAATTTATATAATTATATATTATCGAAATTATATATTTATATATATGGACATATTTTATATATGACAAAATGATAATTATGCATAATTATATCTAATTATACAAAAAAATTTTTAGCGAGTGTAGAATATTTTCCTATTCTTGTCTTTGAAAAAGAAATTTAAAAGTGAAATTTTTGAATTTTCTCTTTATTTTATATATATAATATATATATATATATATATATATATATATATATATATACACACACACACATATAAAAGTTATTTTATATATATATATAAATTATTATTTATTTGTCAATAATAAATGTTGTGTAAACTGTGAATCTGGCCAAAGTTTATATATATATATATATATATATATATATATATTTATATAGTATTTTAAAATTATTAATAATTAATTAATAGACAATTGTTAAATTATTGAATATTTTCAGTTTTCAATAGTGCTTGCGAGCTATGTGACTATCTTTGAACTTGCCGCCATCGGTTCTTCGAGTGCGCAAGAACTGACGTGTGCTTGACAGAAGCAGCTGATCGGAGCATCATACAATTTAATATAATCATTCCTTTATTTCTTCGCTGTTAGGTTAATATCTCGCTAATTGATAAAGTAATGTTGGGAAAAATTAAAACGAAGCAGGAGAAAAGCGGCGGTAAGTAAGAAAATTATTTTATATTACAAACATAACTGCGATAAATGCGAAAAAATTGAGAAATAATGTAGAAACTTTTTGAGAGGTTATGTTGTTTATTTATTTGCTGTTTAGACATAAAAAACATTTAAATTATCAATCATTCTTAGTTTATTTAATTAATCTCAAAATAACAATTATTTCATCTCTCACGATGAATTATAAATTGTTTGGTTTTTCTTCCAAAAAAGTTTTTTTGTTGTTCTCTTTTTATCACTGAATAAAATATTAGCTAAAACCCGTTTTAAATATGATTGCATGTTACAGAGATCATCGCATATAGCGAGACGGCAGTTGCAAACAATGCTGCGGTCGTAGAATATTGTAAGATTTCAATGGCAGCTTTATCGGGCGGTACAGCTGGTTTGCTGGGATTGACTGGCTTATACGGATTCGGATTTTATGTCTTCGCAGTTTTTGGACTATGGGTAAGAGCATCGTGATAGCGTTACAAAATCCAATATATAATATCCAATACAAATTATCTCCATAGGCAATGCTGTTGATGAAAGCTGGAGGCCAATGGAGAAAATATTTCATCAGCAGGCGGCATCTCTTAACCAGCGGATTCTTTGGAGGGCTTTGCGTATCCTTTGAAATGATTTTTAAAAAATGATTTTTATTTTCAGAGACTGATCTATTTTTTCCTTAACAGCTTCCTTAAAAACTTCTTGCAGACATATGTATTGTTTTGGACGTATCCTTTTTCATAATGCAAATAATATAAGTAATATGTTTCTATGGATGTATAGTATGCCACAAATATGTATGAATTTCTTAATTGTTAATTGTTAATCAGATTTTTATATGGAATGGTTCACGTCTATTGAGCAGGCGAATTTGCAGCGATTGTGACATTACGCAATTATTTAAATACATAATGTTGCATTATTAACTTAAGTCAATCATTGTATTTATATTATTTAAGCTTTTCGGATACTGACCAAATAAACAGCGAAACGTTCACGTGATGTACAAGTATATCGATATGTATATAGAATACACTTTTCATTAAAATGATCGCGCCATTTATTATCCAGTATTTGAATGTCAAAGTAGACAATATAAGAACCAATGCAATAAAGATATTAGGAGCCATATTTTTTATTGGATGTATGATATATATATTTGCATAATAAATTATTAATTATTGAATTATAATTATTTGATGAAGATTACTGGTAATCATATACATATATCTATACATGCAACGCCTGTGAACACATTCGTAAATAGTTATATAATTAATAGTTAATCACTATTATTTTTAATTATTTTTAATCACTGTTATTAAAATTATACGTTTAAATTCATGACAATATTTTTTCTTAATATTATCGATGAATGTCTGTAAACGCTCCAATATTTTTTTTCGTATTAGATGCGATTTCTAATATAATTTACTACATTTTTTATTTTACTGTACATAATTATTTTTGTGTACATTCTTGGATATTTTAAAGTAGATGAATATTCACGCACTAAGAAAAAAAAAATAAGAAATCGATACACAACTTCCATTAGTTTGTACTTAACATGCTCACATTTTCTACTTCAATGTTTTTAACGCCTTTATCCATTACTACTAACTAACATTTACTACAAAAACGGAATATTTATATCACTAAATAAAACCCCAATTGTAGCTATCACTTCTTTAATTGTAATTATAACTTACTTTGACGTATATTGAATTTAATTCACGGGGAAAACTCGATTTCGGCAGTGAAAATCAATCGCATGACACGAAATATATTTAACACAAGGAGCAGTAAACATGTCTACTGACAAATAATGTTACAATTTCATTCAAATCTGATAAAGATTTAAATTTTTGTCTCGGAAGTTTGCTCATGTGTCCCTATCTCTTCTCGACAGACTTCAGCAATCTCGAGAGGTCTTCCGGTTTCCAAACCTTCTAATCTCCTTTCCTCGTCCATCTTATCCAATTCCGCTTTGCTTAAGTGATAAACTATCCCAGCCCCGTAACCATCACCAAGAACATTGATCGAGGTTCTGATCCGATCCCTTAAAACAAAGCCAATACTTTAATTTCATAGAAGTTCTGTAACAAACCTATAAAACTTACAGCATCCAGTCGATGGCGAACAATAAGGAAACATCGTTCGTAGGGAGACCCAAGGCAGTCAACACTAGCAGCATGGTGACCAGCGCTGCACTGGGGATACTTGCGGCTCCGACGCTCGCCAAAGTAGCTGTGAGGCTGTAAAAAAGTGAATCTTAGAGAACTCTAATTCTTTTTAGTTCTTTAATTAGACATATCAAAATCCTTTTCCTCAATTATAGCTTAAATAGTTCGTGAAATAATTAATAATTAAGAAACAACAAATATTTTATTTATAAAATGCGGATACCTGACAGTAATGACTTCAACGAATCCCAGTGAGATTCCATTTAATTGTGCGATGAAGATTGCAGCTACAGCTTCGTAAAGAGCTGTGCCGTCCATATTTACAGTCGCACCGACTGCCACAACGAAACGTGTCACACGAGGATCAATCTTGTTGTTTTCTTCCAGACAACGAAAAGTTAAAGGCAAAGTCGCCGCGCTATAAATTATATTACTACCATTATTTTAGAAAATTATTTAACCATAAAAAAAATTTGAATTTTGTAATTGGATAGAACTAGTTTTAAGAATATAGATTGATGGTGCCATGATTTTGTAATTAACTTTGAGATAAATCTTTAAACTAATCTTTAAAACTTTTACGCACACATAATTACCTCGAAGCGGTTCCTAATGCTGTCACCCAGGCTTGCATCATGCCTCTAAAAAAGACTGCTGGATTCTTTCGAGTTATAAACCAATAGATCAATGGCAATGTGATAATCGCATGGATCATTAAACCTAATACAACTGTCACCATGTATAAACCTAACATCTGAGCAGTTGCCGCCAAATTTGTGATTGACATGATTTTTCCAGCTATCAGACACATAATTCCGAATGGAGAATACCTGTAGCAATTGTCAATTGCATTGCCATAAAAGAAATAATAAAAAAAGTTTTGCTTGCTTTAAATCTCGATTGATTTATCAAATTAACAATATTTACAAAAATAAATATATATATAATTAATTATTAATGTGTAATATGTACAATTAATTATTTTGCAGCTCTATGTACGATGCACACATAAATCATGATGTTATTTCGTACCAGACGACGACAATCGTGACGAGCTTCATAATGATCTCGTTCAACACTACAAAGAAGTCCACCATCAACTTGCCACGTGGTCCTATCTGGCCCGCAAGCACGCCAAAGATGATGCAAAATACAATCATGCCCATCACGTTTGTGCCATCTTTATAAACTAAAGTCGGCTCCACGATGTACTCGCTTTGATTCGCGCTGCCGATCACGACCACCTTCTTCTTCACGTAGGAAGTCTGAACCTGTTGGAAGCACGCTTGCACCAGATTCTCCGGTAGCATATTTCTGAGAATGAAAAATTACAACAAATTTCTAACGTACGATTATAGCTGTAAAACCATCGAGCTATTTTATGATAATATTTTCATACCGAATTATGTCGAGAATCGCATCTATAGTAGAAACTTTTGTTTCTTCAGCCTTCACCACCGCCGCAACAGCAGTTTTAATTTGCGGATTACCTGGATGGATCATCAGTACCATCGCGATGCCCACTATAGCAGCGAGAATAGTTGTTATCGAGTAGTATGTTAACGCTCTGAATCCTATTCTTCCTGATCTTTGAACATCCAACTGTGCCATTCCTAAAGTAAGTAAGTAAGTAGTCATTTGTATCTCAATAGATGAGAGAAGATAGAAACGAATTAGAAAATAATTTCAAGCGTCTAATATTTTCACTACATTAATATTTTCGAAACTCAAAATTCTTCGTTCTTAATATTCACGTACTTGAATTTTGCATTTTCCTCTCTTTTTCTTTATTTGTTATCTGCTCAAAATTAAGCGGATTATCAATAAGTTATAATTACCAGAGATTAATGACGAGATGATGAGTGGCAGGATAAACATCTTCAGCATCCGCATAAGAAGCTCTCCCGGAAAGCTGACGAGGGTTATAGATTGCGGCGAGAAATTGGCCAATCGACCCAGAAACCCGAAAACCAGACCCAACAAAACCCCAGTGATGGTCAGTGCCAAAAGCAAATTACTTCCCATCCATTCTATCACCTGCATATTCCATGCGCGATAAAATTTAATAAACTTGTAACGCATTGCGTGATATTTTTTTCTTAGAATCAATGAAATTTCACGAAATTAATTGTAAACTGATCTTGGTAAGGTTCAACTTAATCTCTTTGATCGTTTTTATCGAAGATAATTGAAGAATCAAATTGAAAAGAAGCACATTTTAAATTTTATTGATATATATATATATATATATATATATATATATATATATATAAATTTAACTTTTGGAAAAGCTTACTAACCATCTGTAACCTGTCGAGTGCCGTTACTTTGTACTGCGCTTCGGCCTTGACATCTTCTTCGGATGTCATCTTCTCGATCTCCTCTGCACACGACCTGGAAAATAGGTGAAAAACAAAGTTGGAAAGTAATTCATCACTAACAAAGTTACAATTACAATTACTTTTTTCAATAACTATTACTTAACTTTGTTCCTCTATTTTCGTATACAACTGTACTTAACTTTGTCCCTCTATTTTCGTATACAATTTATTTTAGTTAGCTTTATTTTTTAGTATTAATTTCATAATTATTTTTTAGATTTCAGATTTATTGTCAACATTTGTATTGCGTTAGAGAGAAATGATCAGAGTGAAATGAACAATCAATGATTATTTTTTGGAATGGAATATATATAATTTAATTCTTTTACTTCTATAAGATTTCGTTGATAAATTTTCGTTACGTGCATCGTGTAGATAATAAATTTTCGTTACGTGCAGCGTGTAGACGTGATAATTA
This sequence comes from Pogonomyrmex barbatus, assembly GCF_055798465.1. Taxonomy (NCBI): domain Eukaryota; kingdom Metazoa; phylum Arthropoda; class Insecta; order Hymenoptera; family Formicidae; genus Pogonomyrmex; species Pogonomyrmex barbatus. The sequence continues at coordinate 26,912,028 of NW_028297098.1, forward strand.
TTAGATTAGATGAATGGATAAACATATTGACAAATTAGTAATTACGAAATTAAGTAAAATAAGTAAATACAGATTGCTTTGTAGGAAATTATTTTCGAGAATAGTTATCATTAAAACTTTTCTTTAAAAATAAGCCGCGAATTATTAGATTTTTCGCGAAATATTATAACTGTTTAAATTTGGCGAACTTTTTAGACTTTTTAAAATATATTAATCTCATAATCTTGACTCCAAGTACTCATATTAATTTATCATTTAAAATTATTAATATAGTTAATATATTAAACATATTAATTAAATGATTTTAATTTTTAAAGATAATTATGATTCATATTACATATAAAATAACAAAGCATATAATCGAGATAAATCAAATAATTTAATAATATTAGAAATATTAGATTACTTAAAATATAAACATTACAAGAAATTAACAGAAAACTAACGTTTCATTACTTTTTGAATAACTCTAACTATAATACGTGTTGCTTTTGAGAATCGGTAACTAGTTCTTTTTTGAAAGAAAAAAGTTGCAACTATAACTAAAGACTTCTTTAATCTAATCTTAATAAAAAACAATTCAAATTTTTAGTAAAAGCAAGAAGAGAAATCTTTTACGTGTGGCCGCCGCTCTCTTTAAGCTCCGTCGAGGTCCCGCGGAGAACCGCAACTGCGCCGGAAATTCGTTGCCCCAAAGACATCCTTTAAGCTTCAAAGACACGTCGTTTCAAGATTTCAACCGAGAGGAATAATGTATCCTTGGCATGAGGAATATCAGGATAGATCTTGTGAGTCATCCCGCGGCCTTCATAGCTATGCTGTGCTTCTTCATGACACAAATCATCTCATCAAGTTTATTCAGAAACACTGAAGATGATCACAATTTTTCTGGATTACCACGTGCAGAAGAAACGTATATTATCTCCGTACAATATTTCTTGCATAAGTTTGTCTGTGTGGAGAATTATTAAAGAACAAAATTACTTCTTTTTAATCAAATTATCTACAGTTTTACATCGTTACATCGAACAATTAAAAATTATAGAAATATGTTATCTCTAGCATCCTCTTTAGCTTCGCGAAATCTTAAAGAAGATAACAAATTTACAAGACAAAAAGTTTTCACGGTTGCGGGAAAAAAATAGCTTATGAAGATCTCTCTTCGATTATTTCCCTGAATTATCTCCTCTTATCAATCGCTTCGTTCTCTTCTCCGCGTTCTCCAGAGAATCAAAACCGGCGAGGGAACACGTCTTCTCGCGAACGATTATCGAGACACGTGCGAACCGTTTGGTAGCGCATCGCGACACATGACGATCCTTTCGCGCGAACCACCGGGAACCATCAGGGCGTACTGCACAAGCGCGCACGAGAGCCGAACGCTGGCCCCGACGTTGACGGGGGCGACGACGGGGTAAGGCCCCGAAGGAGGTCACAGCCGATCTATTACGTTCAGGATCATTGTACCGCGTTAGTTGCGGGCGCGAGTGACATCCGCACAGCTCCGTGCTTCCGATGGTGGGCTTTTCGCGCGCGCGATCGACTGCCGAGAGATCGGATAGATCTGCCGCCGCCGGTGGGCTAGGTATCGCGCCGCGGCGTTGGAATCTGCCTGCAATCAGGCCGATAATGTGCCCCATCCAGGAAGTTGATTAGTGCGCGCGTCGGGGGAGGCCCCGGGGGGAGGCAAAAGGCACGCACCGAAAGGGGAAAGGGGCAGGCCTACGAGCAGATGAATGGAGATGTGTCGCGAGGAGAAAGAGAGACCGATAGATCACAGGAAGAGGGCACTCATTGCGGTGGGTCGCACGGCACCGAATAATAAACGTCGAAGGGAGCAAAAATGCCGCTGCCTGATGCGTTTCGCAGAAACTGACTCAAGAGCCGCTTTGCCGCTTAATATTGATGAACCTAAGACACGTCTGCGTCAAAGGTAGATGAAATTAAAAGGGAACGGGATGAGAGGAAAAATTTTCGATGTTAAACTATGAGGAATGTCGAACGCTATCTTGTAATGCGCAATTCGTAAGCGCTCGATATTAAATCAGGAAATGATTGATGTATAAAGATTGATGTATAAAGGGTACGAATAAACTAAAGAATTATATTAAATGCAGTATAGATATGTATAAAATAACAATTTCGTTGATTGTATTATATGACATACAAATTATTTATAAAGAGACTTGTGTTTTACGTGTGTTTTATGTATGTATTATACACTATAGATATTATTATTTAAAAAATTATGAAATATTTTGCATTACTAATAATATATATCAATCTTTTGCCTATTTTAATAATAATTATATCAAATTTTAATATAAAATTATCGTTATCGAGATTATAACTAATATTAAAATATAGATACATTAATTTATCAAGTAATTTTTAATTTCTTTTTCTGCTTACAAATATTTAAATGTTTAAATTGTGTTACTGATGAAACATATAGCCGTGAAAAATCTTGAAACAATATCTAAAAGATACTACAAATTGAAACAACATCTTAAAGATATTATTTAGATACGCTTCTAATAATTTTACCGAATATTTGAATTTCTAAAATATCAGACATTTCAAGCATCGTAATCTTCTGAGATCATTTCATTTAATCTGACGCTTGTGTGTTATAATTAATTACACATCATTGCAAGAGTATTTGCAAGGATATCTCGGTTGGAATGGTCGATTTCTAATCTTTCGCAAATGCGGCAATGATAAGAGGTAACAGTTACGCGGAAATACTTGTGCGTGATTGTTTTAGATGCACATAGGATACGACCATTTACAAGACCCCTTTGTATATCCGTTGGGAAGTAACCTAATTCCTCTAGCAATGACGGCTATATGAGTGACTATATATAGACTAACATCGGGTTCACAGTGGTAGTATAATACGGACAAATCGAATCTCCCCATGATAACGCGTTTAATCCCGTGACTTCAGAACGAAAGAGCGAGCCACTCGAGATGGAATTAATTAATGCATTCGAGAAAATTGAGTTACGATTGTCCTCGCTCGTGTATTCCATTTGCATAAATTCAATGACATTTCATATCTACCCTGTGCACTTTGCTACCTTCCGATGAACGTTTCGATTCTGAGATCTATATTTTGAAATTATAAATTAATTGAAATCACGTAACATACTAAAAGAATTATTTATGATTTTTTTCTATACTTTGACTTATTAAGTATAAATCTAGAGGCATCGAAGTGAACTTCTTTTGATTCGTTATTTAACTTTTAACACGTTAGATATAAATGTAATGTCTTGCTGTGAATTAAAGAAATGCGCTTTTATAAGAGTAAAGATTGAAGTTAAATAAATTTTATATAAAATAGTTATCAAACATAATTGTTAATACAATTATTAAATATAATTCAAGTAACATAACTACAAGTCTATTTTACATAATTCCAATATATATTTCACAATAAGAGTGATTCTTTATTAAACAATTTTATTAACTTACAATTATATTACATAATAACTCAAGTGTGATTAAAGGCAAAATTGATCAAAATTCTATTAAATTGAAAACGAAGATCTGAATTCTTAAATATTTTATAATAATATTACGATTATATGATAATATTTTATAATAATATTGCGATTTGCTGCAATACATTTTTATAATGCTCGTTCTCGATTTTCGCGCGATTCTACATCGACGATCACGTGACCTGTCATGTGATTCGCTTCATTCGAGCGGTGACGAAGTTCAACGCGGTCCGGTTTCGCGTTTACCTTTGCGATGGCAGACAACTCGAAACGGGAGAAATACTTTCTCTACAACAGCCTGTCAATCCTGTTGAAGGCCGTGGAGAAGAAACGAACGATGATAGATCTGCGGAACGAGGCGACAGTCCTTGGCATCGTCGAGCAGGCCGACGCGTAAGTAGTGATCTCATTCTTGTTGCGACGTGAAGTTCGCGCGCTTGAGAAATTGCTGTTGTATTCGAAAATCTACGCTTTGTCGACGATGACGCGTGATTTTTATAGCACGGCGAGCGTTGACGCGATCGACGGGCATAAAAATCGATCGATCATGCTTTTTCTTATTAAAAAAAAAAAAAACCTCGAACTTCGACGCGAGACATTTCTCGCGATACCGCCCTGAACATACCGCTTTCGCTTTGCAGGTACATGAACGTCGTGATGAGGGATTGCATCTTCACGGATCCACGTGGGGATTCCTTCAAGTACGACATGTTCTTCGTGCAGGCGAGGAACATCCGCTGCGTACACATCCCACCGAGCGTTAGTATTTTGAAAATTCTCTCCCTGCCGTCTGGTGATTTTTTTCCTCGGTTGCGTCTCGAAAGCGGGAATGCATGTCATATATTTAGGTTATGTTGTGTCTCGCGGTGCGAAAATAGATTCTCTACTTTCCCCTCAGTTACTTGAATATCGTAGTATGGTATTTAGAACCTAGGGCGGAATTTAGGTGTTTTGTTATGTAGGGTTGCTCAATCTGATTTCTGAAACGTCCCTGCGATAAGGCCGCTCCGTATTGATGCAACTCGCATCAGATGCATCATGCCAACATACGCCACTTAGTGACTCGCGATTCGCGTTGATAATCGCGTTTAGATATGATTAGAGACCTGAGTTTTTATCGTCGTACTGTCAAGTTGTGCATACGCTCCTCTGTACATAAACGAGTAATCAATAAAGCGAAATTATTACCTGGTATCGAGTATATGGACTCTAACAGCCGGTACGATTTCGCGGCATTTAGCAGTCTCGCCAAGGAAGACATGGACGCGTTCAGATTCACGGATTACGATTGCATCGGTTTCGACCTGGACAACACTCTGCTACGTTACAACATCACGAATCTGGTGTACGTGGAGTACGAGATGCTCGCCAAATTTATGGTGGATAAACGAGGATACCGCGGGGATCATCTGTTAAAGCCGCTGACAGATGACGCCTTGGACTTCATGCAGAAGGGATTGTTGCTAGACTTTGAGAGGGGAAACATACTCAGGGTGAGTCCGGATGGTATTATCCGCAGAGCGTGTCATGGCACACGTTTGTTAAATATGGATCAGATAAGGGAAATATATCCTGAGCAAAGATCGGAAATCACGGACACTTTCTGTCGTGACGTAATGGCAACCTGGAACGGTCCTCTGTCTGAGAAAGTGAGGAGCCTGTTGGATTACTTCGATATAGTGGCGAGCATCGCGTTTGCGCGGACTGTAGATACACTCGATGAGGAACACGAATCACCTTTGGACAGATACAACATCTGGCCTGACGTGCTGGCTGGACTGATTCACATGTTCTCGAGAGACCATTTTCAATCAAACGACGGAATTTTTGGTCAGCTTAAAAAAAATCCGGAGAAATATCTACGTAAATGCAGTTCAGACACGATCTCATGGTTGAAAGAAGTAAAGAAAAAATCCGCGACCTTCCTCATTACTGGATCGAACGCAGATTTTACAAGTTTTACTGCGAGTTACGCTCTCGGCGAGGACTGGCGATCTCTCTTCGATATCGTAGTGTGTTACGCGAGGAAGCCGGGTTTCTTTATTAGTAATCGGCCGTTTTTTGATGTTGTAAATAACAACGAGACCAATATCATGAACCAAGACCTAAAACGAGGTGAAATATACAGTCAAGGAAATTGGAATGATCTATTAGAATTTCTCGCTCGTATAACGGGGAAGACAAATCAACGCTGTTTGTACATTGGTGACAATCTCATACAAGACATTTATGTACCAAATGCATTTGTAAACTGCGATACACTAGCTGTAATTGAGGAACAAATGTCAGAAGGAATGCTTCATCACAGTTTGACTCATCCAGACGAGAAGATTTTAAATTCAAAGTTTTGGGGATCATATTTTTGTTTAAAAGATTCGACAATTAACGTGGACTCTTTATGGGGACATATAATAAAGAAATATGCAAAACTCTGTATACCAGATATCGATTTGGTAGCACAGAGACCATTAGACGAATACATTCCTTGTTTCAATAAAAGTGGAAAATATTGCGGATATTATCCCGCTGTACCACTTAGTATATCAGCGATATATAATAATATATAAATAATATATAAAAATACTAACAATTTAATTATGTTGCATTATTTGTAACGAAAAGAAAAATTTTTATCTTTATTTTACAAGTGCGTTCAGCGTAAAACTTTTAAATATATGTTTTATATTTGCATTTAAAGAAACATTGATATTTCTTAAATATTATTGTTAAAAACATCTAGAAATAAAATATTTAAAGATAACTTATTTTTATGCTTGCGCATTTTATCGTCTAATTAAGATATATTATAATTTAAGATACGGATTATACCAGCTATCATGGAACAGTTAAAGCGATTAAGTCATTCTTCGAGGGAAATGACAGGTACGAAGTACACTTACAAAGCCAAACGTGCCAAACAGAGACAACAGGAAGGCCTTGCTGCTGTCAAACAAATTTTAGAGAGCAGAAATACAACGAAAGAGACTACAAAAAATGAAGATAAATGAAACCTGTAAAAAATTAATTTATTCTGATTTTATATTATTTATCTTACAAATCCGAATAATATTAAGTCTGGCTTATATATATTTGCTCATATATGATTGATTTTCTTTATTTATAGCCTATATAAATATAAGAATATTTTTATTTTTATATAAGATTATATTATGAAATATATGTTATAAAAATATTTGATAGCATTATTTCTATTAAAAAGAAATTAAAATATTCATGTATTGTTTAAAATACTCATTTTCTCTTATTACATGATCAAATAAATAATGTTTACGACATAGTAATAAATATCCCTTTATTATTTTTATTCAATATATAACATAAGGAAGGCCATCCTCAAGAAATACTTTAATAAAAATATAACAAATTTTTATATAAGATCCATATCTATATAAATAAGGAAGACATTCGTTATTTTCTTTCAATAGCAATAGCAATGCCCATTCCTCCTCCAATGCATAAAGATGCAATACCCTTTTTCTTTCCTGTTCTTTCTAAAGTATGTAAAAGGGTAACTAGAATTCTTGTTCCTGCAATACAAAATTTTTAAGTGAAAATTCCGTCGAAGAAAGTTTCAGTCTTGATACGTACCTGACATACCAACAGGATGACCTAAGGCAATCCCACCGCCATTTACATTAACTTTCTCAGGGTCTAATCCAAGTTCTTGAACACACACGATTGCTTGTACGGCAAAAGCTTCGTTTAATTCATAAATATCCACTTCCTCTTTCGTCCAGTTTGCTTTTTTTAACTAAAACAATCAAATAATGTATTTTCAGTTATAAGATCTATCATATTGGAATAGGAATAATTAAAAAATGAATGTGATATACTAACAACTAACTTAACAGCTTCGACAGGTCCAATGCCCATAATTTGAGGTTCAACTCCAACCTGGGCAAATGCAACAATACTGGCTAATGGCGAGATTCCTTTACTTTCAGCAGCTTCTTGCGACATGAGGATTACAGCAGCTGCACCATCGTTTATACCCGATGCATTCCCGGCAGTAACTGTGCCATTGCTCTGATTGCAACATGATAATTTTAAACGTATATTTTTTTTATAATTATAACATAACGGAATATTCTAAATGCAATTTGATAATGTCAAATATATTTATCTTATATAATTATATACAAAAAAAATGTGGAATATAATATTTACATACAGGCTTGAACGCCGGTCTTAACTTTGCAAGTTTTTCTGTAGTTGTTCCGAATTTTGGGAATTCATCTTTAGATATAACAATAGATTCTTTTTTGCTTTCAATAGTTACTGGAGTAATTTCCTTATCAAAATATCCAGCGTTAATAGCAGCTTCTGCTTTCTGCTGAGATTTGGTGGCATAATAATCCTGTGCCTCTCTAGTTATCGCATACTTTTCAGCAAGATTCTCAGCTACCAATAATACAAATGATAAAATAAATCATTAAATTTAAGTTTTTATGATATAAAAAGTACATTCAGTTTTTGTGTGTTACCTGTAATTGCCATATGAATATTATAAAAGGCATCTGTTAGGCCATCGTCCAACAATGTATCAATTAGATTACAACTTCCAAATTTTATACCAGCCCTGAGGTAAGTGGCATGTGGTGCTCTACTCATATTTTCCTGACCACCAGCTACAACCACTTCGCTTTCTCCTGACTTTATAGAACAGTAACCGGTCATTACAGATCTGGAGAAATATATTCATAACATTATACATCCTTAGCAACAGTTACAGATAAAATGAATATATTTGCACATATATTATAACTATTATGTACTTTAGACCAGAGCCGCATAACATATTGACTTGATAAGCAGGTACATGAATAGGTATACCAGCATTTATCGCAGCTTGTCTTGCTGGATTTTGGCCTTCTGTTGCTGTAAGTATCTGGAAAAGAATATATGACAACATGTATGTAATATATGTATATATAATATAAATTCAACTATATTTATAAAAATATATTTGATAGTTATTTCTTCTAAAATTACAAATACCTGTCCCATGATAACTTCAGAAACATCTGATCCTTTCAGTCCAGCTCTTATCAGGCTTTCTTTAATAACAACAGTGCCCAGATCTGATGCCTTCAGTGAAGATAAGGATCCGCAATATGATCCTTAATTATAAGATAATAAATTTAATTATTATATAAAATGTATTATAAAATGTATAAGTTTTATATTTTATAATTGTAATATTTCTATAGAAATATTTTGTAAAAATAAATAAATTTTATATCTTTTTGAGACATAGCTCGATTTTTATTATAAATATTATATTTTTATGAGATATTTCTTGGCTTCATAATTGTGATATATATATTTCTTATATACATTTCTACACAATAAGCATAAAAAATATAACCTGACTGAATGTACGAGGAAAACATGTTAGAATTTCTTTTATTTTCTAAAGAATTTATACAAAGTATCTTCGAAATTCTTTTCACAATTGTTTTATGCAATTTAAATTTTCTGGACTTCGATAATTTAAAATTACAAGCTATTTCATGGAATTTTACTATTACTCTACGTATCGTTTTTCGCTATTACCTATGGGTGTTCTAACTGCGGATACTATCACCACGGTGCGGTCACTCATTTTTCAGGCTAAATACCACCAAACTCTCAGAAAAACGCACGAAGACTGCCGCGTTCGGAATGCCTAACGGAATTATATTAGCGCTGACGACGTACCAGGAGCGGCTGAGGAATATTGTGAAAGTATGTCATACCGAGCTGTGCACTTGCGCGGAAGAAAAGCAAAGGATCAAAGGAGGGGAGCCTAACAGCTATTCGTGAATCTATTTTGTAGTTTTCAGGAATATTATGAGGAAAATAATACGGTTTATTTTATCTAAAACTGCATTCCAAAACTTGTTTTTAGAAATATCAAAATTTGACTCGGTGGATGTTCGTTGGACAAAAGATCAGAAACATTTGTGAAGTTTTGTAGTAATCAACGGGTAAAATTTTTTTCGAAAAATGAACGTTTTGGAATGTAGTCTATTGAAACTGCGGCACGAAAGAATTGCGTGAGATGTGCAAAAAAATGAGAAATTACAAATGCGTGACGCAAACGTTTGATAGTGTTGGCATAATGACACTGTTGGAGAATGATGACTTTAATATCGACTAAGGAAATTTGGAGGGAATGATAATGCATTGAACAACATAATGACGCAATTAATGCTTAAAGAATAATCACATTTTGCAAGATATACATATCAAAATGAAAACATTCATATTTTTACGAAATCTTTTCTCTTTAGCATAAGTCTTCAAAAAACAGTTTAAAGATATTCAAAGGATATCCTATGAATAAGATGTCCTTATAAAATAAAGGCTAAAATATGCTGTATTCACGTTTATTATTCGTAAAAGTCCATTGTTACATCGAATTGCCAAATTTTTACTGAGAAAATAATTCACAATAGAATCAGAAACATTTTTTATCAACCGAAACTGAGGTTTTTCCCAAATAATTTAAGTTCCATGTTATCAAGTATAATCTCGGTAAACCGAACTGACAACTCAGATTAGAGATAGATGCACAGAAAAGAAGAAAAGTAGTAGGGAAGATGGGTCAAAGTTTAGAATATGAATGAAAAGCTGACAAAAAAGAAACAGACAGCACTTGGACCGCGATAGAATACAAAGCTCGCGCCACGTACATCACGAAATACAAAAAGATAGCAAGAAGATGGATTTAAAAGCTGAATATCAATGAGAAAATCAGTGAGAAAAAAGTCGGACTGCAGCCGGACAACGTACACGGTAGCGACAATGCTGCGATTAGTCGAACGATACTCGGTGTCGCGGGTGGAACAACGAAACGCCACGTAGACACGCTCCTGCACGGACCGACTGACAGATGTCTCCGTCCGCGTGCTGCAGGTGGCACTGGCGTAGCGTATATCGGGGCGCCGCGGCGCGGCGTGGCGCGACAGCGACGGCAGCGACAGCGACGGCGCGTTTGTTTTTACCCAGCGTGCATTGTGGAACGGTGACTGGTGCTAAGATGGCCGACAACAGGGAGGAGATTTCGGAGCTCGTCGAGAAACGAGGTATTTGTCGGCGCGTCGCGCCCATTACTCGTCGCGATCGCGTTGCGCCGCGGACGCGCGCGTCGGCGGCGCGTCGCTTCCCTCAGGATGGACCGCCGTCGCGAGACACGTCGGGAATACACGCGCGCGACCACGGCCGCACGTCGACCCGCAGCCCCGTGGGCCGCGCGCGCGTGCCATGCACGCCGAGAGAGGACCGTCCGCGGGACGATCGCGCACGCACGTATGCGGACCCGGGCCCGATCACGCGGATGACTCGCCCGTCCGGGTAGTCGCCGCGGGGCCTGCGACGCCTCGGCGACGACTGTCATCGTCGCCGTCACGTTCGCCTTCCTCGCCGCACGGCCCGTACGTGCCAGCCCATCCACGCGTTTGACAGCGCGCGGATCGTCGACGATCGGCTTCGCGTAACACACGAGTAATTCCGGAGTCCGAGTCACCGAGCTGATTACTCATTAAGGTCACGCGTCGACGGCCTTGCAGTTCGCGTCGCTGCG